>NW_010325116.1:121642-196337 GCF_000700745.2 Antrostomus carolinensis | reverse complement strand
ACCCAATACAATCATGTATCTCAGCTTATGTAAATAAAAGACCTGTTAAATGAAAGAAGCATATCTCCAATCTACTGCAAAGTCCCCTGCATATTTAAATATTTCTATGTATTTCTGCATTGCTAAACTGTTGTTTGTAGTATCCCTGACATTCTGTGAGACTAGCACCATATTTTGATGTGATTTCTAACAGAAACACTGTTCCAGTTCACTAGCTGTTACTGTATAGTCAGGGGGAAAATTATTGCAAGGAAAAGCACATTTTAAAATGTCAGAACAACTGTTCAGATTCAGAATGCAAATTCTGTGTCTGTTATACTCCAAAATCCCCTAAACCACTGAGTCCAGATTCTCTGACCACAGGGGTGCTTGGCACAATATGTGGTTGGACTGGTATAGAAAGATATGTTCTACACTTGAGAGTCTTTTTGAAGATTACTTATAAAGGGAAGAAAACATTGTGAAATTTCCAAAACATGTCATGAACAAAATGTTGCTGCAAAGGCAGGAGTCTTTCTTGCAGAATCAATTTACACTTTGTCAATTAACCAAATACCTTTACTTTATTTTCACTGAACAAGGAGAGAATCAAGAGTTTTCTGTGTTTCTCTATTACTTATCTCCAAATAATTTCTACTTAGGGCCCTGAAATATTCCTATGCTTATATGTACTTTTAGAAATATATAGATACTGTGTTACATTCACACCCTGCTCCTATAAATTGTCAAATAATTAATGAAGAGACAGGTATATGCCAGCTCTGCCTCTTACTCTGTAAAACAGAAGCATTCTGTGCCACACTGAAGTAAACACAAATACTATAAAAACACTCTTCAGGTTAGGAATCTTTGGAGTTCATTTCTGTTCTCTTAGGCAACTTTTCTGGATGTGCACCACTGGTCCTTCTTCATTAAAAACTACCAGTCTAGAAATCAGAGTGCTTATTTATGAAACTATGATTTAAGGAGAAATCCAGTAAAACTTACAATAAACTAACTTTACTTCATGAAGATAAAAGGACTGCAGCTCTAAAATCCAATTAAATGAGTTTATCAATAAATCATAATCTAAATTTCAACATTAGGGAAGACAAATGTGTCTTTATCAAAACTGAGTACCCTCATCCATAAGTATTTACTGTCTTAAAAATAAAGATTTAAGCTCTCTCACTTTTCTTAGGAATAAGCATTTCAAGTAGGTAAAACCCAGTAAGATAATGACCTCCTTCAACTCCCACTGAATTCATGAGACTGGGGGTAGTTAGGAGATGAGTTCCTCCTAGTCCCACATATCATACCTCTGCTTTGGTTATCAATCAAAGCAAGCTTGCTTCCTTAGAGAAATCCATTTGGCAGCCAAAACCAGGAGAAGGAAATAGCTTGTGGCATGGTATTTCCAAAAAAGGGACAGGTTAGAATACCATAATCACAGTGTTCACTGAGGTTTCAGAAAAGTAGAAGAGCGCACACAGTACAAGGAAGACACGTAGCACTGTCTATTGTAAAATATGCTCAGCATTTCTGGTTGTGAGACACTGGCGTTTCTTTTTCTAAACTTTAACTATTCCAACTAAAATTTTCTATAACAGACATTTGTTTCAGAATCCTTATTAAGTTGATTTAATCCTCAAATTTGTTTTCAAAAAAAGATCTACAGAAAATACTTTGTTTATTCCACGTATAAAAAATATACTGACCTTTTTATCTGAAAATTTCACTCCCTCTATTCAGACCTTCCAACAGGTACTACACTTTATGTAAAAGACATGCATTTTGCTGTAAATCTGCCCACATTTCTGTAGCACATTCAGTAACTAAATTCTCTCTAATTTCTGTTTATACTGACAAGACCACAGACAAATGCATCTCTGTCAGCTATGTTGGTCTTTGGTCTATGTCTATGAGCTTTGAGACTCACTCCTGTACAGTGAGTGAATGACTCCCTTGGTAGACCTAAGAAAACTACGGACAGTAGTGACTGACTGTCTGGAGAGAGATCAAGAGCCAGACTGAAGGGCAAACTGGCAGTGGAAAGGCAAAAGCCAGGGAAAGGAGCCTTAGCCTGAAGAGTGGCATGGGAAGAAAGGAGGCATTAAAGGACATGGTGTCTATAGTGAAGCAAATATGCAGGAAAACCACTCACATGTCACTGAAGACATTCAATATTGGCAAATGGAAGCTAAAAGCACTTAATATAGTCACTTTATTATATTTTTTTATATTATATTTATATTTATCCATATTGTTAACGTCAGCTGCATAAGCATCAGTATCTCCCACATAAGATAGATAGAGATATCCACAGATACATGCATTTACAATCACAGAGCATCACAAACTGGACTGCATAGACTCTAAACTACTTCCATTTAGTCTGGGTTGTTCCACTGGACTGGGTTCTAAAAGTGCAAAATATGCAGAAATAGTAAGCATACCTTTCCTTTAGTGAAATCATCATCTCCTTTTCTGATTAGCTTTCTTCTACCAGTATCTCCTAAAAGACCTTGCAGCATGACGTAAACATCTGCATCTGTTCCTGACCCAGGGGATGCTCCAGTGGTGACATACAGAACATAGCTTTTCACTGTTGGCAAGGAGAGATCAAAGGTTTATCAAAGCTTAATCAGTTAAAAAACATGTTATTCAATAAATTGCTACTATTATATTTTCTTTTTTGGTCCTGCCCAGAGTAATCAAAAAGCCAAATAATATTATAATGCTTAAAAAAGTACATAGAAGCATTGTAATAAACATTTAAGAACCACTATTATAAGGAATAATAAGCGAAATAGTTTGTGAGTGGGCCTGAAACACGGGAAGAAGAGAAAATGAAAGAAAAATAACCACATCACAAATTGGTATAAAAACATGTAAATGTTGCTCTACCACACACTTGCATGCATTTAAATATGTAACACTCCTGTGAAAGAGTTCCTAGGCTATGGACGATTCTAAATTACTCAAAAAGCACATCGCTGCTCTGAGCCTTAAGGAGTTCATATGAAGCTGAACTCTGTCAGAAAGATGGCAACTTTTGTACTTCCTCTGGATCATGGTCCAGTCAGTGGCTGGACGCTCCACACGCCAACAATTGCAGTTATTGGCCGCAGCAGAGGATTTCAAGAAATGTTGTGTATTCTCTGACATGTTGCCTTACTTACAGCTCTTCTGCTGGGCATTTCTTAGATGACTGTTTATGTTAAGTACCTGTTTGTACTTTCAGAGAAATGTGTAACACACTGGTGATCCGGCCCCCAAAATAAGAAAGAAGCCACATCACCAAAACATTCAATCGAGAAAATAAATATGGGGAGAAGATAAAGAAAACAGTATCTGCCCTCATGTTAAACGCTCCAACAGAAAGAGGAGGAGGATTTGTAGAGGTTTAAATATCTGTGCTCCTACAGAAGAAAAAAAAAAAAAGTATTTAAAAGACAAAAAGCTTTCTCAGGGAATGCCTCACAGCAGTACTCTTCTCAAATTCATATTCAAGGACCTTCTGCCCAAGTGCTTTTATTGAGACTAGCTTGGGAAGCACAGCTGAAAAGGCAAGGCAAGCTCAGATTACTTGGGCTATTGTTCTAAACTCAGCTCCTGGGAAACACTTGGAGAAGACTGGAATATTCTTGAAGTGGAATATCCATTTAGGACAAGAACTCTTGCATTCTTCACTGATTTTGGTTATAAAACCTCTTAAGAAACACAGAGTAAACTAAAAAAATATCCAGTCTTGAGGTGACCAAGGCACAACCCGCATGAAGGATTTTCATGACATATAACTGCTAGGTCACAGAAGAAGAAGAATGCCTGAAATTCTAGGAACACAAACAGATGAGCTTCTGTTGTGAGGTTTTATACTACAAGAGTTATTTCCTCTGGATTTCCTTTGTTTCCTCTGGGAGAGAACCAAATCATATTATTGAGAAAAATCTGAACTCTAAGTACTGTTCAAAACTTTTGTACTATTTTCAGTGCTGTATGCTTGCTCTTTTATGTGTCATAAACTGATATCAATCAGACTTGAATACACAATGCTCAGTTACAGGGACTGAGATGGTTTTTTTTTAAAACACTGAAGTGGATTGGACCTAGCCATGCATCACTAGCTAAAATGAATAGAAAATATCTACTAAATCCCTTGCACTCCTCTGAAAATCTTAGCCATCACAACTGACCAAATCTTTTCCAGTGTTTCTGATTTGTGACAAACCTGCTGGAAAAGGAGAGCCAGCTGTGAGAACTGGAAGCTCAGCCACTCTTCCTCCTTCTTCATCTGCAAAGTTGTGATGAAATGGAAATTCTAGAACATTTTTACTTTCTCTGTGTTGAAGCTTTACCTTAGCAAAGAGCAAAAAAAAATACCTTCAGCATCTGTTGTGCTCTAATGGAAGTTATAGCAAAAGACATACTATTAAGCAGCTATGACACATAATCTCAACATTAAAAAGAACAACTAAATTTTTCTAAAATGTTTTTGGTTTTTTTTTTAAAGCATACTTTTAAAAGAGAAGGAGCATATATTTTTCCCAATTAAAAATAATTAAAACAGAATAACTTTCACACAGGATTGCCTCGATTGGAAAAGATTATCAAGATTTAAGATTATCAAGTCCAGTTGTTAACTTCACACTGACAAATCCCCAGCTAAACCATGTCCCTAAGCACTATGTCTACACGGCTCTTAAATACCTCTAGGGATGGGGACTCCACCAGCATCCTGGGCAACCTGTTCCAATATCTGATAACCCTTTCAGTAAAGAAATTCTTCCTAATATCCAATCTAAACTTCCTTTGGTGGAACTTAAGGCCATTTCCTCTTGTCCTATCATTTGTTACTTGGTTGAACAGATCGACCCCCACCTCTCTACAATTAAAATGTTGTCAGCATTATTGCTGTAGAGACTGTAGTAAGGGAAAAATATATTTGCAATGGTTCAAATGTAACCTATTCATCCAGCATATGGAAGAAAAAGAAGTGTTGATATGCCCATTTCAGCTTCAGAGAAATGTCAATATGCCACAACATTTTTCAGTGCAGAATGTTTTCTCATTCTAAGTAACAAGAGAATGAAAGATAAGTGTTTCTGGGAAAAACTGAAAAACAAATTAAGAATGTTTTATGGTGTGCATATATATCTGTACATACATATCACATGAATATATACAGTGTGTTACTAAACATTTTTAATCTCTATGAAATTCTGTATGTAAAGTAATAAAAGAGTGATCCTGAGCTAAGTAGCTTAGTCTTACTATAAGAAAACATATTTTAATAATGGCATGTCTTACACTATGGTACTACCAGCTACACTGAGATATTAAGTCCCATTTTCTAAACTTTTTAAAGCTACACTTGATAACATATTTGAAAATATGTTGCAGGAAGTAACCATGCTTTGAACAGGGCACAGAAAATTCACTCACTTATTTCTTCATGACCTAACTCACCAAAATAACCAAACCCTTAACTCAGTAAGCTCAACCATCTTTGGTTAGCAGTTGTCACTGGGACATGATAACATTATTTTTGTCTTCAAAAGACAATTATTTTTTGTTATGACAGAAACATTGAAAAGATTTTTTTAAATTAAGTGGAAAGTATAATATTGATATACTTTCCCTTTTATACTATCATTTACATTCCTGAACAGTTTCTTGAAAATCAGATTTCATTTACTGTGCTTTATTTCTTCAAGAAGTGAAAGAAACAAGAATAAAGATATTAGCTATTATATACTCCAGAAATAAAGCAAATCTTAATTAATTTTGTTCTGGACATTATTTTATAATTATTTCCATTTTCCTCAAAAACATCAAGAGAATGATTTTGCAGTTACAGTTATAAAAGTGAATTCTGAATCTAAATATGGAATCTAAATATGGAATTCAACCGACTACACCTGCACTTACTTGTGATAGCAGGGGGAAATCTCGGATTCTGTGAAGTGCAATCTTGTAAAGTCAAAATAAAATACCATAGAAATTACCATCCTGGTTCTAACCAGCAGTGTAAATCGATTGGTAACCTGTCTTTAATAACAGATATTATCTGCAACCTCTTATACCAACCTAGCTATTTCACACAAGGATTCAATCAGTCATGCTACAAAATCCGTGGCATAACAGAGAAAATGTCTTTGTAAAACCCCAATAATTTGCATATACTCCAAAGCAATGAAAATTGTATTTCCTTTCTCTTTCTAATCCTACCTAATGTAAATGTGCATCCTTTCTTTATCTATATAAATGATAACGATTTTCTCCTAACTCAGCTTTGAGTCATTGTTCTGAGCTAATGATGCAAAGCAGGTTAATAGGTGTCACTGTTTTCAACTGCCAAGTTTCCATACTGAAATTTTTAGTGTGATCCACTGTATCCTACAATATCCAAGAAGCAGTCTAAATTTTATCAAGAGATTGGTTAGATGACTATTTCATCTGCCTACCAGTTAAATGTCAGGGGGTTCTGCTCACTAACATCTTGTACTGGACAGGAAAATTATTTTTTTTCTCCAATAAACACATTCTCCAGTGTTTAATGAGAAAAAAATACAAACATTAATGGGCAAAAGTGTGTCTGTAATTTGAAAAAAAGATTATTCTTTCCCTTAGACTTCTTTTTATTTTGCCAGCATAAGAGGATGAAAATCTTTTTTGTATGTGAAGTGCCACAGCAATTTCAGTGCAACGTCAGATTTCAGCTTCAGCATCCTGGACATCAGAAGAAAGATTGTCAATTATTCACTTTTTTTTTTTTTTTTTCCACATGCTAACTTAAAAGGCAGATATTTTCATCAAAAGGCATTCCTAGTGTCTGGCATAATTATTTGTCCTGGATCATTGGGTCTACAACATGTAACAGCTGATTTGTAGTTACGTAAATCCTGCAATGTGTGCCAGTGGCTACCGTTCTGAAAAGAGACTACTGATGGTACATCTATATATATGCCCTCCAAACACCCACCTAAATTTACAACATTTTTGTTATCCTATAACTATCCTCTATATCCTATATAGCTATCCTAACAAGCATTTTGAGCACTCTCTTAAGTTATCACTCTACGAGTGTTGTTACCAGATGCACTTGCTTTTGTAAATTAAAAATTACATAATTTCAGACAGAACTGGATATTGGAAGCAGTAACCATCCAATATGAAAAACAGGAGAATTTTACCATAAATACACAATCTGTAATTGCTTTAGCTTTTATTTTTTACCTCATGGCAATGCCAAGTTTCTCCTTCTCCATCTTCTTCAATTTCTAGGCGGACTTTGAATATAGTATTGAATTTCTTACTTAGTTCAATTGAAGTCTCATAGATCTGCTTTTTTTTAAGGGATCCTTTGGGCAGTGTGACTGAAGTACAGGTACCTTTTTCATCACAAACAGTTAGAAACATTTTAGGATTCATGTAACTAGAAGAAATATCACTAGTTGTGACAAGGACATCCCAAGTCCCTGTTGAAACAAAACAGTAGATAAAAATTAATGGGTTTATTGAATATCCAAAATAATACAGCAATTTGTAATAGGTTGGATTAGCGAGTGACGAGCAATCCATTCCCACCTTTGCACTGAGCTAAAATATTGCCACATAATAGGTTCACTCTTTATCACTGATTTAGTGAGAAGCAGATTTGGACACCAGCCCTCTGTAATGCTAGCTAACCCTTTAGAGAGGGACCAGTCCAGTAGCACTATGCAGATAAGACTGCCAGTTCCATATTAGAGAGGTATGATGAGCCATGCCAATCTGTTGATTTTTTCCCCTCATAGATGTCTCCTCTGTTCATTTTAATTGTTTTTTTAATCACTATTCACCACTCAAAAGCAGCACTTTATTTTCTAATAGATAGTACTAGTTATCAGGTTTGCCTTTGGTCGAGGGAGGGTATTTTTTTCAATTTAACTTTTTGAGGAGCTACTTAAAATGGAAAGTTAAAATTTGCTACATATATTCTATAACAAGACGTTGATAGGATAAACTGGTTCAGATCTCGAAATGTGCTATTTTTATCACAGATCACCAAAATTATCATGTCAGCAAAGTACAGAACTTTATCCACTTCATCTGTAAAGAAGCGACGTTTGGCAAGAGATAAAAAATAGTTCTATATAACGGCACATAGATTTGCTTGCTTTAGAGACACAGAAAACTCTCAAACCCAGCAGTTTTACTTTACAGGGAGGGGAGAAGAAGGAAAAATTACATTGAAAATAATAGTAGCTCATGTTCAATGTAAAGGTCTAGTTTGAAGCACTTAAGTTTTTTAAACATTCTAGATGGATTTGTAGTCATCTGAAAGCTCATAAGGACTGTAGATTGACATCAAGTAGGCTCCTTAGTAACTTTTGTAACGCTATCCTGAATGAATATTTAGTTAAACCTCCAATCAACAAGACAGTTTTCAGGATCAGAGAATTGTACCCATCAAAAAAGTCCCACTGATTTAGCTAGCTTTAACATGTTCATTCATGTTAATAGAATATACTGAAAATTCAGGGCTATCAAAACCACATTTTTAATTTTTAAAAATCATTACTCTACAGAGAATTATACCCATGAAAAACTGGAAGTAAAATGAAAATTTATCATATTCCCTGTGACATAATCCAGGAGCTTTTTAGTCCTTAAGTACTCAAAATGCTAAGCCTTTGAACTATCAATGCATAGCTGCCTAGGAAGAATGGAAGGACTATCTCTGTTGGATCATACACTGCTATTACATGTTAACTATACTGTATAATCTCTGACAAAGTTGTCAAGATCTAATTTAAAAGCAGCTACATTAAGCTTCTTTCCTTCTTTTTAGTTAAGTCTAAAAGAGAGCTATGCTAAAAATGCAGTCTTTCTTTCTCAAAAATCTTTTAATTTTCACAGAATGACATTAAGGACTGCTGAAAACCATTTGTTTTTATGACTCTGTCTATTAGCTTAAATAACTCTTTTCCCTCCTTGATGACCAAGCTTTCTTTAATTTGTCAGATCATAACTGTGTCCATTTTGAGCATTTAATTTGCTAGTTTGAATACACCAAGTTTTGTAAATATCTTTTCACAACAAAGACTTGACATATTCCCAGTCATCATATCTTCTTTACAGCTATTCCAGCTTGAACTAGTTCTTCTGGACAGAGATGACCACAACTGAACACAGCATTCCCAGTGAAATATCACTGTTTCTCCATAGTGGCATTAATTCTTTTCTGTCTTCACTGATAATGCATACACAGATTGTGGGGTCACAATTACTTTACTCACAGCCTTGTCACATTATTGTCTCAAAAATTATCATGTGATCATATAACAAATTCAGGTATTTTTCCTAGTCATATCCAGCTGATGCACTCTTGTAGCAGAAATCATTACAAGACATCCAATACAATTTTTAGATTCTTAGCTACTACTTAGTTCTTAATTTCCCCCAAAAAATAGAAGGAACTTAGGAACCCATACCAGAATTAAGAGCACAAATACTTAGTTCGTTTTATGCCTAATTGTATTCAAGCTTTGTGTTACATAATTAATTTTCATTGCTTTCCTCCAGTTCATATAGTTTATCTCACAACCTCTTAATCTCCTGACAGTACTCTCAGCTTTGTAGCACCAAGATTTCATCAGCGTATTCATTTTCCCTTCTCCAGCTCTTTACAATTCTGCCTTTTACTACTACTTTCTACTTTCTTATTATTACCTAATAATTTCCCATAAAGCACATAAAATTTAGTACTGAAATTTAGACAGATTAGATGTCATTACACTTCTTTTACCGAAAAATATTTCTAAAGAGTATAAACTCTGGTTTACAATCTATCTTTAGTAAAGTCATGATGCATTCCTTCTCATTTCCTATTTGCCCCTGCTATCTTTACTATTCTTTACTTCAGTGTGTTATAAAGGTTTGCATGTGATCAATTACTAGGTCTATAGTCACCTATATTATGCTTTCTTTTTTTTAGGTGGAGGTTATTACCTTTGTTATTTTCAAGTTATATCTTTTGTCTTCATAAAATTGTTTTAAATCCTTGCTACTGCCAGATCTGCCGCTTAATTTCCCAATTCCTTCAATATTCTACGCTAATGACTCCTTTGTTTGACACTGTTTGACTATATAAAACTTGAAGTTGTATTTGCATTTCATATTTGGTGATTTCCAATAACCTCATTCCCATTAGTAATTTTGGTTTTGCTTCCCTTACCAACACTATGGTTCCTTAATGAAACAGAGATCAAGTATTATTTTTTTTTTAGGGATTTTACCCACATCACCTTCAATCTGCACTCTACTGTTCCTGCATAGTTATACATCTTTCCAGGTTCATTTTATAAGTAAATGGTTGAAAAGTCTTTACTATTTGTTTTAATTCTTTTATAAAATCTGACTCAGCTTGACATTTAATAAGTCCCATTGTATCCATATACTTTCTGGCCTCTAAGGTATAGCACTCTTTGCTGATCAGTCTTTTATTTCTCCATTCCTTATAGGCTTTCTGCTTACTTGTTATATTCTTTCTAAAGTTGTTATACACCCAGACCAGAACTGATTTTCAACAGAGCTGAGTATTACTAACAGAGCTGAGTATTACTAACCATAGACTGGAAAATATTAGTAAGTCTGCTCTCAGATTTTTGAGGACTAGATGTATGTGGGGGGAAAAGGAAGGAAAATAGCTACGTTCAGACACTAATTAAGGTACGTAAACACGCATGCAAGATTTCTCTCGTTTTTCATATTATCAGTGAAGAAAGATGTGACAGATTCTGACCAACCTTGGGCTTCTGCTCTGAATTACCCTCAGGAAAGGGCTGCCTCGCTCTGTGAATTATGTAGGGCATCTATGAAATCTACTTCTTTAGAGATCTGGAATACTTGCAGTGGTGCAATACAACTACTTCTTATTCTGAAATTGTCACTACTCTAGCTTCTTATCCTATTCCATCCTTCTATTTCCATGGTATTCTGTTGTCTCAGCAACACTCTTTTTCTATTTCCCTAGATGATATAAGATATTCCTATTGGACTAAGTACAGGCTAAATATGAGGATACACACTACTAACTGTGTCTGCAACTATGTATAATATAAAAAACTCTGAGCATAAAATGAATAATCCGTGAATTAATAAAGATCAGTTTATGAAACTGCTGATTTAGAATGTAAATTCATGCTTCAGATTAGCTAAACTTCACACAGTTTAGTCTACTAGTTCAGATTCAGATTTCATAAATGGACCCAAACCAACATTTTACACCCCTTCAAAAAAGACCTGTAGAAAGCAAAGAAATCCAGTATCCTGGCAAAGCATAAGAGACTCGTCATGTTTTCAGTTGTTTCTGAATTTTGGTCTTTTTTTCATTAAACAGTTTTAATAAGATACTGGGTTCAGGTCAACTAACTGTTTGCAAGAACTTGTGCCATTGATGTAAGTAAAAAAGAAAACTGCAAATAAAAGCAAATACTTTTTGCAAATATGTGAACATAAGGGAAAATCTCATTCTGCTAGAAGTTTTTGTGATTCCATCACTGTTGCAGGAGCCTTCTGCTCTGCATTGACTGCCATATGGAGCAACCTACCTCTTTCTGCTTCAGCTTTTTTCTAGTCTCAACTGTAAACATAGCTCCTTCATCGCCTCCATCACTTAATATCTCCCTTCTGCTCTAGTCTTTCCTCCCTGAACATTATAATTGTCTTTACCAGCTCCGGAAAGTGTTTGGAGACACAATTTGTGTGAGAAATGCAGCTCACATTTAAGTTATATTATTTCTGGATTTTGGTTTTAGTCTTCAAAATAAACTGAAAAATAATATGAATTACAATTAAACCAAAAGCTGGAAGGATCTTTGGTGATTTTGGACCTTACCATAAATCTTTCCTGTCAACATCCCATTCCTGACTTTTCCAAGAAGTTTCAACATTCGTTCCGTCTGTCCATCACCAACTCCACTGTCTAGCCATTGCTGGCAAAGAAATGCATATTGGCCATCAGTCTTGTCTGATTCATGGATGACAATTTGGTCCAGGTACCATCCAGCTCCATAACCCACATTCTGGTGCTCAACAAGCACTTTGATTAACTGTCCAAGGTCTACTGCTTTCATTTCAGAAATACAAACCTGAGAAGGTAAAGGCAAAATGAATAGCAAACTGATCAAACTATATATTTTATCATATGTCTTTAAGAAGATTACATTTGGAAAGACAGATTCCTTTCAATACTGAAGTATCTTTTCCTTTTTGATAGTAAAGAAGGATATTATAGGCTGACATTCATCTTTGGAGACCCTGTTCAAGAAATATGTGGGTCCTTGAATATGCACACTTTTCCTTGTTCATGATCATTGCATCCCAGGCTTTATTATGAAAAACATCTCACTATTTTGGGTAGAAAGAAAGCTCTGATGGTTAATTTACTTATATAAGTCTAATGAAAATTGAAGTTCAACCAATCCTCATAACTGAAACAAAGGGAATGCTTCAAATCTCAGGGTAGGCCTAGTAAACTGAATGCTGGTTTAGATAAGGCATTTTATTTTTAAACATTTCAAAGTCTTTTATATTCTAAGACATCCTGTTTTTCAAATGGGAAATGTTGTAATTTTTGGCTCTGAACATAAATACTGACACTGTTGATGACTATGCAAACAAAGAAGATACTGACATTAGAAACTATAACTAAGGCTGTGCACGCATACAGGCAAGAACCGAAGTGCTCTTTGGATGTAAATAGACATCTGTTTAAATATTGCTACAGCTACCAGTAAACAAAAGCTAAATGGCAACTGCACTAGTGCATGTTGGGATGAATAAATTATGGGAGTGAGAGAATGGATGTGTTCCGTGCAACAGAGAATATGAGCGGATGGGTAGTAGATACATGGGTATGTGTGTGGGTGACATTAAAAAAAACCCCAGATGGATAGTAGAAACAGACACTATAATTTTTATTTGTTGCCAACCAATTTGCCACCAGGCAGGAAAAAGCATGAGGACCAGAAAGCAACAAAGGAAGAGATGAATTTTAGAAAGAATTATGTCATCTGGTTCATTTTCCTGTCTGTGTTGGACTATTCTCTACAATGTGCTCAGAAAAAGAAAACATCAGAGTTATTATTCCTGTCACAGCCTTAGGACTTCCAGCATTCTTACCTTGTCATATCACAATCTCCCCAAACAGTTACCATAGCAAGTTGTACCCCTTCATGTAATGCATATGTATCCCAAAATAAGATGTAGCTATGAGGAACATCTTGAAAATAACTTTTGTGAGTGCTTATTGCTTTTTAATTTTACTCTTTGTAGTTCTGAGCCAAATACAATTTTCTTGTCAGTCTGCATGACCCTTGACTTAGAGGAAATAGCCTGTGTTGCTAATATTCATGTTCCTTCACAGCTAACTCTATCTGAAAAAGGGACCTATCATTAGTCTCATTCTTTGTGATCATAATTAACAGTCATTAGACAACAGTGGTCATAATCACCCATTGTTATCAATGAATTCTCATAATAATGCATTAAATTGTCTACTCCCTCAGCATTAGCAAGAATGTACTTTTGGTTGATGTCATCGCATTTCTTTTTTTTCTTTTTTTCCCTCTCCTCTGTACAAAGACCTTCGGAGCTGCATTGAACACACTACTGGAAGTGCAATTAATGAAAGAAAGCCAGAAGTATTTTATTTAAATTTCCTTGCTTTAGATAAAGTGTTAGTGATGTAAATTTACAATCTTCATTTATTTAATCCATTAAACTGGTGAAAAAGTTAAATGTACATTTACTTAAATAAATATAAACCAGCCTTATTTTCTGCAGTAATTAAATCAACTTTATTCTCTTTTCTTTCACTTTGTTGTACTTTCCTGTCTTTCTAGCTTTTCCTTATATTCCAGTCCTTTATCAGTCAAGAAAGAACCTTTTATTTGTATCTCAGGTTTTGTTAACTTTGTTTTCTTTGCCTGTTCATTACATATTTTCCAGGGATATTGTTGACATAATCTCGTCCCTCAAGACAGCTTGCTCTTTACATCCCTTCTTTTCACCCTCTATTCTTGGATACTCTCACTAAAACCTCATTCCAACATGTTTATTAATCTACTTCTATGTAAAAAGAACATAAGATTGCTAGCAGTATATCAGAAAGCAGGTCCATCTAGTCCAGTATATTGTTGCCAACAGCTACCAATAACAGATTTCTAGAGAAGAGTTGAAAAACGGGGAAAATTATATATATAGAGATGCTTCTTGAATATAAAGTCTCTCAGGCTTTAGCAATTTGTGGTTCAGAGATTTCCTGAGCCAGATATTGTGTCTTTGTGTCCACAGCCCTCAGTGGAAAGTTGTCTTGAATGACAATGTGCACTGGCTTTTTGCACCAATATGCATTTTACCATCTGCAACATCTTGTGCCAGAAAGTAAAATGCATTAATTATGCACTCTGTAAAAAGCCACCTCCTTTTGTTTTGAATCTGCCACCTGCAGGTTTCATTTAATGCTTTTGAGTCCTTGTATTTCATGAGAAAGTAGAATTATTCATTTTCTCTATGCCATTTTATTTTTCTTATCTACCTCCCCTTGAAACACAAGGATGACATGGTTGGTTTCTGTGCTTCTACACTCAAGAAAATATTTTGAAATTATTAAGCAAATGAAGGAAGAATTGTTTAAGGGCAAGGCTAGCAAAGCAGTGGAATAGGTTGCCTAGGAAAGTTATGGCATCCCAGCCATGAGAGGTCTTAAGAAATGGTAAGAAATAAGTATAGAGGATCCTGCTTTATTATACAGTGATCAATTGAAAAGTCTCTTTAAATCCTATCTAGTCATATCCAGGCTGAATCCAGGGTATGGTAATGGGCTCAAGTTGCTCCAGTGGAGGTTTAGATTGGATATTAGGAAAAACTTCCTCACTGAAATGGTAGTCAAGCATTGGAACAGGCTGCCCAGAGAGGTGGTGAAGTCATCATCCCTGGTGGTATTTAAAAGACAGGTATACGAGGTGCTTAGGGATACAGTTTAGGGGTAGAATTGGTAGTGTTAGGTCTACGGTTGGACTCGGTGATCTTAAAGGTCTTTTGCAACCACTATAATTCTGTATGTGTGAACATGTTGTATAGATGTAATCATTAATAGAGCAATCAGCAGAGGTTGACCAGAAAATATCTCCTAGGATTTATCTTCAGCAGTCACAGTATTTTTACAAGCAGCTTTACTTGGATTTGCAATTCTATATATAAATGAATTAACTAACACACACATTTAAAACTTCTCTTTCAACTATATCTGGACAGATCTTTTTTTTTAAAAAAAAACCCCAGATTTTAAAGGATTAGTAACAGGAAATAGCCCTAATATTTCTATATCAACTTCAAAAATAACTGAAAACTAAGCCATGGAAATTTATATATCATTGGGTTCAATTCCAGTTTCTAACAACAGGTACTGATGGTTTGTGGGTTTTAAACTTATTACTACTTGAACTATTCTTAAATTGTCATCCCAATTCAGGTAAAATTCTATATTTAGTAAGCAACACATCTTTTCGACACATTACCATGGTGTAACATCAATGCTTGTATTTAATAAAATAAAAAAAATATGGTACTGGAGGAAAGTAATAAAATAAAACACATTAAACAAACATGTAAGGAAATAACTCAGCACTAACCTGTCCTCTTTCAAAATTTGAGTGACTTAGTCGCCTTTTGCAGGAATCTCCTTGCTCTCCAAATACTGTGATAAATACATCTGCATCAGTCCCTGATGCAGGCAATGTTCCCGTATGCACACTGATCAAGTAAAGAACTCCTGTCATGAAAAATCAGTGACACGAGACATTACCAAATCAGACTATTTAGCAATGTAATTAGCAAACGTTATAAACCAAATTATTTTAGGTAAAATATTAATGTCAAGACCAAGGAATGAAGTTACAGTAATTGGCATTAATGTTCTGTCTGAGCTTCATATAGATTGCTAACTACCTCACAAGAGCATAGTACAGCAGTAAAGATGAAATGTCCTTTATGAATCAATGCAACAATCCATGCTTACATTACAGAAAAAGAAAATGTCGTAGTTCTGGAGTCTTATCTAGTGGTCACTGAAATCAACTGAAAGAATCACACTGATTTTATCAGGCTTTGTAAAAAGCACTGAATTTTTGTAGGGATTAAAGGTCTTAAATTGAGTTAGGATTTTTCAACTCTAAAAACATTTCACCAAACTAAAACCACAGATATAATAGATCAAATCCACTCTTTGGTCTGGATCAGCCAAATTCTGTTTTAGTCTGGTATTTTGATAATTATGGCTAATATCAATTAATATGCAGGAGAAATGGCTCAGCTATTAATACAGATATGCCTTGTTATTATTATTCTTCACCACAAAGGATGGCTTTCCATGACTTTTGGCTGATGAATTATATAATACGTATTCCTTGAGGCAGCATGACAGAGGATTTTTTTTTTTTTATGGGTTCTGTAAGCTCTGTGAAGAATTAAATGCTGTAACAGACTGTTAAGATATATTTCCATTTGCAGTCTAGCCTTCAGTTTGCTATTAAATGCAAAAAGTTTTAAATATTTTAACTAAGACTTCTGTTCAGAGAAGAGTGAGAATGATGAATGAGAATTCTTTTCTAAATATTTTATAAAATGTAATCAGAACAAAGGAAGATGTTATCATATTTTAAATACAATGATGAAATGAAACAGAGCTTCTGGGGCAGAAATGGGGCTTGAAGAAAACCTCAAAAAAGACTGTTTTTTCCTTTAGTGTTTCATGCCATTATGCCTTTGCACATGCCTTTTTTAAATCTGCATTTTTTCCCCTTACAGAGTGTAAATCAGTCGGTTTTTTAAAATTTCAAGAAAAATATATTAATTGGGCTTTATGCATTTTTCAGAGTTTCTAATTAGTACTTAACCTAGTTAAAACAATACATGGCAGTTGTTTTAAAACAGAAGAATTGCTTGAACAATACACAATATTAAAGACACTACACAGTTTACACAAGTATACTGAATGAATTTTTTAAAATTATTTTGAGTAGGGTTTTTTAATATATATAAAATGCTTTGCGATCTTCCCCATTGCGTTCATCCCATTAAGCAATTCACTATTTTGTGTTTGTGCATTTGCTCATGTATTTATTTTTTAGTTCAGCAGCATACCCCTGAGAGGTGGCTTGTCTGGCCTGACTGCTGCTAGCTCTGTCACAGTATCAGATCCATCTTCTCCAAACAGATACTGGGCTTCAGTGTGAAAACCCAATTCTTGTTTAGTGTCCAGGTCTTTCAGCCGAAGCTGCAGGCAGAATCAGAAGAAGAAATTCATTTATGAGAATTCTTTTGTTTCTTATTTCCATCCCAACAGAAACTGACATTTCTTCTTATTGTTAACGCCTGCACACATTTTATGAAAGCTACCTGATTCTGCATAACAAGAGCTACAGTAGCTGCTGCAAGCTGCTGATTCTGCAGCCTGATGTTTATTAGGTGTATTCTTCATTGCATATTGACACAAGCATAGGACCCATTTGTAGGGAACCAATGAAGGATACAGATTAAATTGACCTGTATATACTTGCAATTTCAGAATGTCAAAAGAATGAATACAGTTACATCAATCTTAATAGCATATACTCATTTTGCAACAACATTTGTTTTGCTACCTTTTATTTGTTTACATGTGACTCACTATATCTCAGCTAGCACTTTCAAAGTTGGCAGAAATTAGGTGTCCAGTGGCCTTTGGGGCTCCCTGTGGAAATAAGTTATTTGTAGAATGAAATACAATAGAAAGTGTGAGCTTAAACTGACTTCAAATACTCAGTGGAGACTGAACAAATTAGGTTCCAAATTTGTGAGCTTAGAACCTCCAAACCTACTGAGGAAACACAGTTTTTGGAGCCCACCTATCCTAGCTGCTGAAACAATCAGTGTGGAGATCAGATTCACAGGACAGCAACTCAGACCGTGAACTTTATCCTAAGTCACATTATAAAATACAGAATGACAAACTATCGAGCATATGCCGAAACATTTCCGGTAACTATTACATGCAGAAGTGAACTTGATACATAGCTAAAGACTGCAAGTTGACAGAAATAGTTTCTTCAGTCTTTGAAATCTATACGTATAGAAATATTTTCTCCAAGACATTAAAAACAAACCAAAATAAAACAAAAAAATAATTTCATCAGGACATTAAGTAATTTAAATTCTTGGGCAGGGCTTCCCAAAATTACTGTGGTGACTTTTTACCACTCCTGAAACTAGAAGCACCAGCAAAAGTTTACGGTTCATTGTACAAGATACACATACCACTGTTTGGAAATCCTGAGTACAGATTTCCTTACATAGACTTCAAGTGCAAGCTTTGAAATTAATAAATATTTATATAATTTAATTATATAACTGAAATTATTAGGAATTTGACAGTTCCACTCTTAAAAATTTTGTCAGACTATCTTGCTCTTGACTTCATAGAAATGTTGTTGATGAATATTTTTCATTAGTGTTTATGTTTTGTGCCCACTGCTTCACTTGATAAGACATAAGGCTTCCCCATGACCATTTCCAGAATTAAACCATTGATTACCTGAATAAACAGTGTTTTTCTTTAGATAGTATTAAATTCCACTAAAATTTCAGCCAGTTGTTTACTCACTTTTTGTCCTTGTAGTAACTAAATTTTCTCAAACTAAATGTTTTTCTTCTCATACAAAAATATTCTCCCTAACTTCTGTCAATATAAACATCCAGACCTAAATATCAATAAGTATCACAAACTCCCATCTGTATTAAAATTAGACTAAGGGTTACCTGCATATGTGGGCAGATAACCTACAGAAATTGGGCTCATAAAAATTAGATGTGCAAATTTATGCAGACTTTGGCCTTAAAATAAAATGTACCTGACAAATTCTTGTTACTTGTAAGATTACATCTAAGTGTGAACTTTATCTCCAAATCATGTAGGTTTTCTATATGCTATATGAAAATGACTGTATTTTATTTTGGAAAGGGCCAGAAACTCTATTTTTGAGCAAGAAAAGGCTATTCATTCTATAGTACATAAATCTTTGAAAGTTACAGAAAAAACATAAATTTCAGCTAAGGTTATATAATTTTCTACAGAAGTGTGCAGAAAACCATAGGAGATCAATAGGAAAAACTCTGTTACTCTGAAGCTCCAGTAAACACCAGAACAGAGAAAACAGAGAGTAGCAAAAGGAATGTAGGGATTTTATCTCCTTTTCAGCCTTTGTAGTTTCATTTGTAATCTGTGTTTTTGTGACATTGCAGAAACTTTGGTTATTACTTCTTTCACTTGAGGAGAAAGCAAGGAAGAGAATTCTTTTAAATTGGCACTGAGATTTACCACTGATTCACAGTGAGTTTACACATACTCAGTACCTCCTGTAGTCTTTCTATTTCTATATAGCATCTCTATTTTTCACTGCACTGTTAGACTCCTATTTAAGTGAAACCAACTTGTTACATTTTAGCTTTCATGTATAAATAATTTATACACAGACTAATAAATGAGTAATATTTGTTATAAGCATATTACTGGCACAAGCAACATATATTATTGTTGCTTATGTTGTGGGTTGTAAGTGCACCAGAAGAAGATAGCACTTAGAACAGCAACCTATTGACTTCTTTTAGATTGTAACAATTTATAGCTAATAATAAACCAACTATTAAATAACTTTTGAAATATTTAAAAATATGAACAAATATCACTTAGCCGTTTGCAGAGTTGCCTTTGAAAAGGAAGCAGAAAGCAAACTATTATATTTATGAATTTTCTGCCATGTTTTGAGCCACCAGTTCTGGAGACTTAAATCTTATATTACAGAATCACACAATGGATATAGTGAGGGTAGTGTCAACATATTTTTGGAATGCTTTATCAAATGGCCTGGAGATGCATATTTAAAATGAGAAATTAGTTTAGCTCATCTGTTCTTTCCATTCTTGCAGCCTAAACTGAGACTACAAAATTAGCTGACAAAGAACACATTTGGGGAGAAAATATGAACAAGAAAAACTCCTCCTCTATCCTCTGAGGAGCGGAGCCCATGAACTGAATCACCCTTTGATCTTTTAAATCCATAGTAGGGTTAAAGGTACTGTGTGGCCCAGTTTAGAAAAAACATTCTTTTACTAACTTTAGAATAATTCAGTGCTACGCCCAGAATACTTTTTGGCCCCTTGGCTACAGGCAGAGCTCATTGACACAATTTTTCTTTGCATTAACCTTCAAGTTTAAGTATTTCCCCAAAATCCAAGTATTATCAGGCCCAACACCTTTCTAATAAATTTTTCTACTCACCCTAGGAAAAGGTATAAATTTAAAATCTGCCTGAATTATAAGATTGACAGCATTAAATCATTTTTCTATCCCGTTTTATGAGAGATCTTAAATAGATATTAAACTGCAATCAGATGTTTAAGGCCCATTGATGACTGTGTTGTAATGAATAAATACTAAAGTAACAGCTTAATTGGTTTCCACAAATAGGTTGATCTGTGTCAGGAGACTGTTGGTATTTTCATGCAGGGATTAACAGTTCCAAACATCAACAGAAAACACTGCCTTCCATGTAATGAAGAGATATGCCGAATGAATCTGCACATCAGTGAATAAGTATAGCTACATGCACTTCAGCAGGCACAAACAAGGTAGATCTGCCCACAAAGAGATCTGGAAGCTATAGGCAATCATCTGTAGATACCAGGTAACTGAGCCAAAAGATGCGTGGCCTTGCTAGTGCGGTGCAAAGCAAAGCTAACAATCTTTCTCTCAACAAAAGGTATTTACTGGTATTATAAAGAATATTAAAAGTTTATATCTACTGCATTTGGAATACCTTGTGAAGTTTAATTCCTCTTCCCAAGCATGGACCAGATAACACAAAGGAAACTTTCGTTATATCTCCAATATCACCAACAGTCAACTGTTAGAAAAATAAAGAAATAAAAAATTAACTATATGTTGTATGTAACAATTTGAATGACATACTCTAAAATGAGGTAAAAAGATAAATAAGATAGGTAAAAATACTAGTATGGACATTAATGTTAGGGTAAGGAAGTCCCATCCAGATTGCAAGTTAATTTGGACTCACATTTGTACTACAATTTATGTCTATTTTTAACTGGGAGAACTGGCTGCAGAGCCTATGCCAACATGAAAAGCAAGGAAATGCATAACTGATTCTATTTTTCCAAGTTGCATTCATACTATTATTATTTTCTCTTCACTTTCTTACTTAGCTCCTCTCCATCACATCTTTATTCTCAAACTTGAACTGAAATTTGAACTCAAGATGATTTTTAGTCCTGGTTATTGGTTCTGTTTTCGGTTATTTGAGTGCTCAAAAGAAAGGGTGGCTGGTGTCTGCAAGTCGTATCACACACTGTTGCTTCTGGTTTTTCATCTCGCAGCAGTTAATCAAGCGATGTTTATATTGCCTTTTTGGAAAAAAATGACAATGACTTTTTTTTTCAATGTTTAAGAACAAAAACCCTTTGAAAGAGGTGATCCAGGTTCACACACCTGTCCAGAAGTTGCCATTAACTTAATGTGCAAACTACAGAATTTATGTTTGCCCAGGCCCAAGCTCACTGTAGAGAGACACAGCTTCTAAGCAGTGAAAACAGATTAGTTGAGGTTTGAGAAGTAGAATGTAAAGGAAGCATGGAATAGCTTCATTATTTATTGCCTTAGTATTAAAGCCTACTAGTCTTAACTCAAAGTTAACAAGGCTTTTCATGTCACAGTTGGCATTTGCTCAAGAGAGTTTTCAGAAGCGATCTGTAATAGCCCACATGTGAGAAGTTCTCCAAGTGCTGTTTATTTACGACGTGGAGATATAAACATTAACTCTGACAAAAAAACATTCCACACAACTTCACATACGTTGGCTACAACTCTTACTTTGCTGAAATGATTTGGTAAGATTTGTGTGAAACAAAAAGGAAACTGACCAAAAATGGATTATCATTCAAATTCTGAACTTTCTGTGCAGGAGATTTCCCTTTACTTCCAAATACAACAACTTGAATATCAGGAACATCTTCTGGTACTTGCATGCAGTGCACCCACATTTGCCATAGTCCTCTGCTTTTAATATCAACATTTTTTGTGAGAAAAGATGTCACAGATGTTTCTGCATTGAAAGCAAACATATATTCAGAGCCCATGTCTAGGTCATTAAGGCAGTATAAGTCAAAAGATACAAAATTACATTGCCTGATAGTGCTGGATCTATCACAGACACGTCAGGCAGCAAAGCACAAAACCACCATTACTCATTTTAGCCCTGCGGAGGTGTAGAAAACCAGACCAGCAGCTTCATGAATCCGTGTCCCACTCATGTAGGGGCCATGCCTATCTTTTCTGTACTGTTCCAAGGACAGGATACATGCTGCCAGTGCCTGCTGCCACTTGGGGAGGGGCTGAGAGCAGACTCTTTCAACACTGCCAGTTCCACCTTCTCCATCCCAGGCATAATTTCTTCCTTCTCCTTGTTTACAGCAGGCATGATTCACCTTGGTCCAGGCCCCTGCCCCTCACCATTGGGGTACCAATATTCAGTTCAGCTAACATTGTGAAGTAGCCTTGTGCTGGCTTGGTTCTGCTCTGCCATGCAGGAGTGATAAATGCAAATGAAAGACATTTCTGCTGGTATTACCTTTGAGTGGAATTGCCACTTCTACAAAATCTTTCTTGGAGTGTTTATTGATCCAGTCATTGTGAACGAAAACATGTGCAGAAAAAGGGTAGAGGACTTCTTTTATAACAATTTTTTCCAAGAACCACTCATCTGATTGAAAATAAACAGGACATTATTAATTTATACCTTTTAAGCACCAAAATATTCTGTGCATGCAGTCATGTTTCTATCTTTAGAAAATTAAAAATTGTTTTCTTTTGCAGGATTTCTTCAGGAAAGGAGACTTCTGAAAATACATTGGCTGCGTGTGTACATGTTGCTGTCTGTTACCCTATACTCCAAAATTTTGAGAGTGAAAAATTCTTAAATTTTTACAGATCTTGTGAAATTAAACATAGGGATAGATTTGATTAAATGATCTATTAGTCCTCCAAAAGATGGAAAGACTTCTGTAGGAGATCTCTGGACTCAAGAAGTTCCTCACAGAAATGATATTATAAATGTCCTAAAGGAAGAAGGCTCAGGATTTCTACCACATTAACCATAAGAAAATCCATTCAACATAAAACTTCATTTCCAGTGAGGTTCTGTGCTATCTAATAAGGTACAAACTTTAGCTGAAGGTTTTGTCTTGATTGGAGTAATTGTGCTGATTCTCTGGAAAAAAACTATTTGAAGACCTCTGAGTCTCAGCAAACTTGACTATACACCAAGTCTTGGTGAAGTCAATGAAAGTTTTATAATTCATTTCAACGTTACCATCTAGGGAATAAATGGGAAATAGTCCCCAAATCAGTTTTTCTTTCTGAGTCTGAGTTTAAGCTACATGGTCATTTTATAGTCTCAGGTTTTTATAAAGATAAAAGAACAAAACATTCAGTTTATCATGCTCTAGAACAATTGTTTCTCCATTATCAAGATTATCTGCAGGAGTAGGATATCTGTAGACTCTTTGCTCTGTTGCCTCTAAAAACTGCCAGGCCAAAATTGCAGACAAATTAGAAGAAAATATCAAATTATTATGCTCCTTGCTGTTGCTATTTTTAAGAAGTAAGCAATTTTCTTTCACCCCAACAGCTGTTGGTTAGAAAGAGGACGAGAAAAAATGCTGCAGGAAGTGCAGCCTTCTATCTGCCACTCAACCTCACATATCCAGAATCCCCTAGAAAAGGAACATATTTTTAATGCATTAGGAGAAAAAAAAGCCAGAACAGCCTTTCTTCCATGTTCCTGATCTGATTAACTGATTTTCTGTACTTATCTTTACCTTGAAGAATTTAGTCCTGAAATAATTTGTCTTAAAATGAAAATGTTGATCATCCAAGAATGGAGAGTAACTAAAAAAGGCAAAAATTGCATAAGCATGATGACATATTGCTTCCTGAAAACCGAAAGCATTGTTGACTGTATTTGGTCAGTCATAGTACCTTTTATGGAGAAAGGTTTCACACATCATTTTGGCATTTTACAATGTCACTACATTCGCTTGAAAGCTTTGCACATTTTCTTAAAATCAAGCTGGATACTTGACACATATAGTCCAACAGAAATAATGAACAGTAGAAAATTGAGAGAAATTTCAAATTTTCTAGAACTTAAAAAAAAAGTTGTGATTTTTAATCTTAGATTTAAGATATTTCTGAAGTTCTATGATTTCCTAAATGTGATAATCTATATTATTAATACTGTATATTAACTGAAAAAATCGCTGACCTTTTTTTGGACTTTTAAATCCAACAAGAACTTGGTTCAACTTGCCAAGGTATACTGCTTTGATTTTGAAAACATCCACCTGAAGAATGAAAATGTTTAAATGACATTTTAATTAATATGCATCTTCTTTTGAATGTTTATCAGTTTAGCCTTTTGTGTCACTACTTTGTATCTCAGTGGAAGCAAATTTATCTTCATGCCATTCTGTCATTTTTGAGTTCATAATTAAACATTACATGCTATAATTGATATTTTCTGATCCAGTGAATATTATGAATTATGAATTTCAAAAAGTTACTGTATTAAATATTAAGTAATTCTAGAAAAGTCATATACACACACTGGCAATAAAGTGCTCATTTCTAGTACCATAATGAAATGAAATAACCAAACCAGATCAATTACTTCTTGTGTTGTAAGTTTGATCCAGAACCTATCTCCCGATGAAACTGATGAAAAATAGGTGTCTAATAATTCTGAAAATCAATCTGAAGTAATTTCATTTTCACTAAAATTCACAGGTAATTTAGTGGGAATTAGCCAGGCAAATGAGAATCAAGTGATTAGTATCTGGGAAGGTTTCAACCACCATGCTACTGGGGTAAGGATTTTTCATTGAACTCATCTCTATGATAGGTCACATTTTCCACATACAACAGGTTTGCATGGTAAATAGACCTCATGGATTGTTTTTTTCCATACTGTAAATCTTTGTATCATATTCACCTTCTTAGCATATAAACGTTTGTCTTCTTGGTGCTGTCATCTTCCTTCATTATCAATGGAAAGCTCACATGAGTATGCACACTGACACTGGGGTTTGGAAACATACTATTAATGAATAGATTTGTCTACTATTTTGGGAAACCAGTTGTGCAATAAAATCCCCACAAGTAAAGCTATTTTATTTCTTGTGATTTCAGGAGCTATCCTGCTGTAGACAGAAGCAGTTGTCTTAAAAATGTTGGATTGAAAATGTAATTTGAAGACAAAAGTTGGGGACTAATTTGGTGGTTTGAAAAAAAAAATAAAAACCTTGTATTGTTTTCATAGTTTCTGCCAAGTATAATGACTTACAAAAATTTGTGCTACCTGTGAGAAATATATTGATCACTAGAGTCATCTAGAAAAAAAGAGCAAAGATTTAAGAACAGAGAATTAGGCATTTGAGGGAAAGTTGGAGAAAATAAAACTAAGAGAATGAATATGCTAACAGTGTTTTCTATAAGACGACTGTTAGGGTGCTATAGCCCAATATATAGAAAAGTCCTTTAGAGTTTCAAAAGATTTAGCCTACTTAACAGGCACATTCAAAAACTGACACAGAATCTGGATTATACAGAAAAAAATCCTGTGAATTTGCAGACTAGTTATGTTTCTACTGGAGTGAGTATTCACAGAAGACAATTGTGTTGCTCACACATTTTTCTCTAAAACTTTTATTCTTAAAGAAAATTCAACATATGTTCTTACAAAATAAAAAATACAAAAGAAGCTCAGGACAGTTCATGAACATGGATGAGTCCCTCTTTCAATCTGTACTGCTACCTTATCCATTATAGCAGTCTTGCTATTCAGATTTCTCTAAGGTTTTAAGATGTATTATATATAACTATTGCCTATATCACTAAAAGATTAATCTATAAAATTTCCTATATTACTTCTTAAAGCCACATGAGCACTACTATCTTTTCATTACTATGTTCAGATTTATTTTGTGAAGTCTAGCAGTTCGATCAGTTCTTGACAAATATGATATTGGGCATGCATATTCTCTTCCACAATGTAGAAAGAAAATATAAGAATACAGAGGACTTAATGACTAACATAGATTTAGTCTAGTTTTCATATAAAAACCATTGTGTCTTCTAGAATCTTTAAAAGTGAAAAGAAAAGCAGATAAAATAAACAGAGGCAAGTATAAAGAAGAAAAGTAGGATATCACAAACAGTTTTCTCTAGATTTCTGCAACAAAAAACAAACTAGTCTGGGCTGACTGGCAACAACGAAATTCTCCCTCCTTCCCTTCCCAAAAGAAGATTCCTATGTACTTGGCAATGATTTTATTATTCCCTTAAAACAAAAATAAAAAATCTTCCAAACCTAAACTCAGAGCAAACAGTAGGGTCTAGTAAAGTGTCAGCTAGACATTTCCTTTTGATCTGAAATAGATATTTCCATTTGATCTGAAATTTGTTTTAGTTACTTTGTTCTTATGCCAATAACTACTCCAGGAATTACTCTTCTAGGAAAAGCTCTTTAAGCCTCAAAAAGCAGGAATATGTTTACCATGTTTAAAAGCAATAAGTGGGTGGAAGAATTGGAAACATGAAATAATAAAACTCTGCTTGGAACACTGATGTTAGTGTTCAGGAAAGTTAACAAGAAAAGGTCATGGTCTAAAGTAGGTACAAAGGTAAGTTATCCCACAGAAATGTTATCAGTTCTATCAATCAGGCATATGTTAACAAAGCACTGTTTCCTCCATGACCTTAAAAGTCTGCAATATTAATATAGAACTCATAGAATATATTTAGTCCAACTCAAAATTACTTCAACTTAACTGTTTCACTGTTGGGCAATGCTGATGAGGCTTAAAAGTAATATGTTACCTATGGAGACAATCACCTCTTACTTACAAGAGAAAACTATGTCTCTATGGAATATAAAACATTAATATTTTTGATACTCTGTCCATGGAAGTTTTTATGTAAACATAACTTTTAACAAAAACACACTTACAGATTCAGTTACATTTTTTCTCATTGTTTTACCTGTCCTCTAGCAAAAGTGGTCAGGCTGTTTCTTGAGTTAAGCCATCGTTTCCCCGACTCACTCTTTTCTCCTTGTATACAAAGATAGGCCTCACCAGTGGCATCTGCTTTCTTCAAGTCTCCTGTGTGCAAATGGATTGCATACTCCACAACTTCGGAAAAAAATAAACATGTAAACACAAAAAATCAGCAGGAGAAAATATTCCTTGTCTTCTTGCCCAACACCTGAATATTTCATATGAATCCCATACGGTGCCACAGAAGAGGGAGCACAGGTCTCTTCAGTTCTGGTGACATATGTAACCAAAACATTTTTAACTCCCTGTTTGGCAATCCACAGAATACAGATTTGTTCTGCTCTGACACCACTCCCAGAAAATCAGCCCTACTGGCTGCTGCTTGGGGCACAGGATCTCCTAGGTACTGTCCCCTTCCCCTAAAGTAGGAAATCCCTTTCTAAGAAATTTAGCATGTTTACATGCTCTTTGGAAAGTCTAAGGTCTGCTTTCTAAGCCTATTTACTCATATTTCTTTGTTCCTTCCTTCCCTCTGTGTGTACCATTTTCTCCTCAAAATGAAATGGGAGCTGATACTTATAAAGTGGCTTAGAAGAAAGCTAGGACCCATTGTCTTAAGCTTTAAACTCATCTAACTATCTCCCAGTTAATGAACACATCAGGATTATCAAGCTTTCTCACAAGTCAAACCATAATACTATTACAATGTTCTTGAAGTTAAAACATATTAATGTGAAACAGAAATAATTAATTAAAAATTATTTCACCAGCTTTAATACATAAATAGAAAAACCTCTTCATATTTTGTATCAATCTCCAAAAAGCCTCCCAGGTACTGTATAATAACCCACAAATACAGATCAGCTAAGTGAAATTTGAGTTTAAGGGAAAGTATTCCTGATTTTCTCAACTGTGGTCATAGTATAGCAATTAGAAGAGATACCTGTGGTCATTATGTGGCACGTCGGCTTCCCTGCCTCTTTATGACATAATATACAGGGGAGTGATGCAGGTGAGATCAGACAGCATTAACTCCAAAGAAACATCATGGAAAACTCCTACGTTCATTTTTAAAATGTCCTATATTAGCCCTTGAGCTTATCATGGAACAAGGAAACACTTAAATAGAAGCAGGTCACAGTCTCAATATTTGCATCATTTTAACAAGGAGCTCAGGAAAAATAAGGGGGTTTTGGGGGTGTTTCCCCCCCCCCGCAGTGTTGTAAATCTGCTCTTACTCAGATCACTAATAAAACTCTGCTCATTTGTATAATGCTGGTGCTGTCACTTCAGGAATCTAACTTCAGTAGCTAAGTCAGGAGTATGATCTTTTTGTAGTCAGCAGAGGAAGGCAAGTGCTGTAGGAAACACCTGTGGTGGGTTCCCATATATTCTAGAGACAGACACTAAAAGTTAGGAGTCTAAACTTAGATGATCTGAATGTTCCTCTGCTTCCAACCACAAACATCATTACTTCGGTCTAAGAAAAAAAACTATTACCTTGCAGCAACACAGGTTTGTAAAACACAACTTTCTGATATTTTTCAGGAGGAGGAAACCACTTTTATCCCACCGTAAAATGCAAAGTCACATTTGGGATGTGAGCAATAAGCAATGCCTAATAAGTAACACATACAAAGAATGTATTCAAGAACACATATATTATCTCTTGAACTTCTTTGTCACAAGCTTCACAGTTATGGACTGGAGAAAATCTTCCAGTCTCACTCTGCTGCTTGTTCCTACCTAGGACCTGGCTGACTGTACAACGTCTGCGTTCCCAGGAAATGTGTGTGTTCAAAGGGAAATGGTGCTTTAGACATGAAATCAAAGAGCAAATAAGAAGCACTTTTGGTCTCATAATTAACAGTACAAGCCAGAGAGCACTGAAATACATATTATTCAAGTCTGAAATACAGATTTCAGTCTAAAATACATCACAGGATGCACAAATATCTGAGTATAGATCTTGGAAACATCTGATATTTTCAGTATAGTTTGCTTCTTGAATCAAATTTATTCCAAGATAGAAGTGGTCCAATTTAGCTAAATTGTACATCCTTTAAAAAGATATAATTATGTAAAATTTCTGGTAGGTTTGAGAATGATTGTTAGAACCCAGAAGCTAAGGCTGTTATTTATTTTCATGAGTAGGTGATAGGAAAATAGAAAGTAAAAAAAAAAGTGTTCTGAGGATATTTATTTTTAAGCTTTTCTCACAGTTCTTTTCACATGTTGGTGCTATTCATATTGAGTGTTATAACAAAAGGCCTGAACTCAAATATTTTGACATCTTATATAGCTATTTCTTTATATGTCTAAAATAAAAAGGTCACATCACTAGAACAAGGGTCATAAAGGGTGGGTTTGCATATGGATTGAAAAATTCACATCCAGAAGTATTCATTAAATAATAAGGGCTCTATCAGGCTGCTAATAAAGGTGTGCTCATTGCAACAAACTTCTGAAACATCTTTGTTTCCTTTAATCTTTTACTACATGCGGAAGAAATCTGAGAAAACCTGTTTTCTGAAAAGTAACTTTATTTCACTACAGCACTATTTTTTTACTTCTAGGGACTTCCCTTCAGATTTTTTTTTATTATTATTATTTAAACCAAGAGCTCTGAAAGGACTTGTAATTGACAGCATTGCTCATGTTTGATGATGAGCAATAAACCAAGAGTTTTCCTAGGCTAGGGCCCTGATGTATCTCATTCTTTTTTTCAAGGCAGTTAAAAATGCACTGCCAGGTGAAAGACAATATAGCTGCATTAAAGTCAGTGAAGTGACACAGACTTGCTCTTGATGGGGATCCAGATAGTTGAAAGTAGATGAGCTGTCCAGGTGACTCTTTGGCATTTAGCCAATGTCCATTTTACTTTTAGAGGTGTTAGGATATGAAGGCAAGACTCTGTGTCATTCACCTAGAGTGTTGCCTTGCCTGTATACCTCAGTCATATAAGCAGATTCATTGAAGTCAAAAGGCTACTTGTGTGCATAACATCATAAGAGCTTAATCCACACATCTGAACACTCATGTAGCACGGACTAGAAATCACAGTGCTCACAATTATATTTACCGATTTTGTCCAGAGTCATTAATATACTTCATCATGACCTTAACTTTAACCATACAAGTAGTGTTCAAATGAGATACACACTGAAAATTAGAAATATATCTGATGTTTTTACTGAGTCAGTATTTTCAGCTGAATCTGCTGAATCTATTCCACTACGTAAGTGAAACAAAAATATACAAAGTAACCCCTATGAAGGAAGGCATAACACAAAAGAGATGCTGGGAAATGGGATAAAAGTTCTTAGGGTAAGTTTGGGACCATTCTCGCTATCAGATAAACAACGTAACCCAACAACAAAAATCTGCTAAAATATGAAGTTCTATTCAACCTTGCCATTCTTCATCTCTCCCCAATCTCATTTATAAAAGATGTTTCAGATATAAGCCAACATAGTGCAAAACAGAAAGTTACTGGGGTAATATCACACAGCAGATGACACACATCTTCAGTTGACGTAGTGTTTATTAGAAGAGACAACAAATAATCAGGAGCTAACACTGGAACATCATCTAGCACTGAAGAAGCCAAATTCTATGTTTGGTGTCAGCAGTTATAGCACCTGTCATAATCCTGATACCAAAAATTTTTGTTTTCTCAGCTTTCTTTTGTGATAAATCCATAGGCAAAACCATCATATTCCTTAATATAAAATTTCTGTGGAAATTCTCACACAGTATTTTAGGCTCAAAAGAGATATACAGGTATTCCAGTGACAGATCCTAACCCCAGTGACAAAAAAGGACTTAGCTTACCAGGTAAAGGCTCCTGATCTGCATAGAGAGCTGGCAGTTCCACACATTTGTCTTCATTAGGGTTGAACCAGCAGTTAAAAGCTAAATACATCTCTTCCTCTGTGCCTGTGTGCTTCATATGCAGTAAATCTAGGTGCCATGACTGTTTTAGCTTGCTATGTGGGCCAGTTACCTGTACTTTGTATATTGAGCCAATATCTGCCAGTTCATCCTACGTGAAGAAAGAGAGAAGATTAATGGATCTCATTCTAATTGTGCCAGATCAAACGTAGTTGACAGCTGTATGCAACAGTTGAACAAACCTCAGTAGTTAAAGAATTGGGGCAGATTTGCAGCTGCTACTATTTTTACTCTTTCTAATCAATACAAAATTGATTTACTAATGTGAATGAGGAGATGGAATGTTTGAGGTTTGATATCATCTGAACAAATGATGTTCAGATGAACAACTGCTGAAATTTGTACACAGAACAAGGCGCAGTGTTCATATATATTACATTGATTGAGTAGACAATTTGCATGCACAGAAGCTTTAGTCATTTCTAAAAATTAAGAACACTATATAGAAATATTTCTTGCAACTTGTAATATAAAAATGGTGCAATTAACTATAAATTTGAAGGAGAATTAATCTGATTTTGAGGAAACACCCAAGAGATCCTACATCTTCAACCTACATAATATTTTCATATAGAAGCTGTCCATTAAAATCTTCCTCTTCTTGCATTCATGCTTAAGAAAAAATCCAGTTCTATTGGGGATAGCAGAGCATCTCCATTGCTTAAGTTAAAGCAGAGGAGGCCTTAGATAACTATAGTTATTGGTTTTAAACCAATAGTTTTTCCCTATAAGGGAAAAAGAAGGGAGAAAACAGAAGTTGTCTTTTTCTCTTCCTGTTCTCTACTTATAGTCTTTCTCCTGCTCTTTCATTCCAAATGCTGACTAGCTAGTAGAAGTGCATGTGACCTGACTTCAGCCTTTCCTCTGACAGGACACTTCCAGATTCATACTTTTTCTTTATGTTTACCAGATGTTCTTGGAAATAACTTAGGAAAACCTTCTTCATCCTTCACATTTTGGATCATCTTTATGGTCTATGCTAGTCTGCTTAGTTTCTCTTTCATTAAAGAGAAGAGGAACATCAAAAAACAGGCAATTATTCCTTTAGCTTGATCATTAAGTTCAATTTACCTGACTAGTAGGAAAACAAACTAGGAAACTGTTTCTTCATTCACAACTCCAAGGCTGCTTTCTGATGAACCCCAGAATGAAAAGTAACATATTTTCACACGGTCTTTGGACTTTTTGTGGGTGCTCTCCTCACCCCTTTTTTTCCCCCTGATTTTCTCTTGCTACTTGGAAAAGGTTGTCCAAAGCAGTTGTGGATGCCCCCTCCCTGGAAGTGTTTAAGGCCAGGCTGGATGAGGCTTTAAGCAACCTGGTCTAGTGGAAGGTGTCCCTGCTCATGGCAGGAGGGTTGGAACTAGATATCTTTAAGGTCCCTTCCAACCCTAACCATTCTATGATTCTACTTGCTTCCATGGTTCCAGCAGTCAGTCCTGAAGAAACAACTTTCAGGATGTACCTTCATGGACATATTTGTCTGATGCAAAACTGGCATATGAAATTCCCACTACCCTGTCTGCCCACTTGCTCCCATTCCCTTAGTCCTGCCTTATATTTGTTTCTGCAGCTGCAGGATGAACCAATCAAGGTTAAAACAAAGGCCGAGGAACTGATCAAGGTGAAAACTTCCAGTTTTCTCACCAGGATCAACCATTTCCTCAAAACCCATAAAGGACGACAGAAGGATGGAACAAGCAGTACAAGAACAGGTCAAAGAGTAGTCACACTTCCTTTTAATATTGTCCTAGCTTCCAACACTTTGTGGATCAGGAATTTCCTGAGCCAGAGGAGGTGTCTCCAGTGTTTACCTGAAGGTCAGTTCCAAATTCTGCTGAACTGGTCTTTCATGGAAAGTAAAACCAGAAAAGCATAAGAATAACACAGTCTTGGCACTGGGAAGGAATTATAGCTACAAGAGGGAAGTAAGAAAATTGGGAAAGAAGCAGACTATAAATCAATGAAAGCAGATCTCAGATGACTGTTAATATTTCAATTAAGAGGTATTAGGAGGAAGTGAAGACAGACGATGGAAGGGCAGAAGAACTGAATAAAGGAGAAAATTGGTGGGTAAAAAGGAGATGTCAAGAGGAAAAAGAAAGTGATAACAACAGGTAAAAAAAGAGAGAAACCTTGCAAGAAAAGGCAGTTAGCCTGGAGAAACCTGGTGTCAGGGATTAATAAATTGCATTAAAGAGAAAAAGTAACTTTCTGTAAGTTTCATTTCATTTATGATTCTTCCTTCCCCACCATTGGCCCCAAAAGCTCTATAGTGTCCCATGGCATATTGTATGTTTACAAATGACTTACTTTTGTGGGATCAACAAAACCTGTAAATCAACACCTGCAGTGTGGTATATACTGTGATAGGTACCAAGGGACTAATTCACTCACTTAAGCATTCTCCGTATGAGCCACTGGGAGAATCTGTTCATTCAAAAATAGCATTATTCAAATGACAGTGTTGCTACTTACAAACAAAATTGATGAGCTGTACCAAACTACACAGAGGACTGCCCTGGTTTCACAGTTAAAGTACTACAGGACTTAAAAATCAATTTGGTAGTTTAGTTTAAGGAAACAATTTATCCCAGAATTAAGTGGGTTATCATCTACATGATTCTTAGGATTTTCTTTCAACAGAGAAAGGTTGAAGTACCTTGATCTGAATTGCTTTTCCTGTAACTTGAAGTGGCAACTTTTTGTGACTCAGGTTGCCATAGAAGACAAAAGAAAGGCGTATTGGATCCTCTTCACTGCTCAATTCAGATCCCGTGATGTCCATTATCCAGAGACCTGATGACTTCATGTTGATTTCAGGCAGTTTAGGACTAGAAATCAATCTTCTACCTTTAAAAATTATCAGAGAAAGAGGAAAGATGACAGCATGATAGAATGGCATAATATAACAAGATAGTGGCCTTTATGGTACACAAACAAAGCTCTATTTGTAGGTTATGTTGTATCTATAGCAACAGTTCACTGAGAATAACACATCAATACCTTCATTATATTTTTTTTGCCAAGAATTTAACATCTTAATGTTCTTTCAGTGTTTAAAATTTAGTTTCAGAGGTATTTGCTTGATGTCAAGGCATTTTCCTTGTCATGTTTAGAAGTAATTACTAAGAGAACATTCAGTCACCTTTTAGAGGTCTAATTAATTATTCTTAAAAAAAAAAAAAAAAAATCAGTGTTACTGACCCCACTTTATCATTTCAAAGCCCCAGCCATATGTAGCAGGTAGGCACCTAATACAAAATGAGTAATACCAATGAACTCCACTTGTAACTAGATCTTACCTAGCAATATAACATGTGCTGTAATAGTGTGAGACTGACAGGTAAACCTATAATAAACAAAAATATTTACCAGATCCTCAGAAGATCAATATTAATATCTCCCTCTCTTTTTCTTCATTAATTACTGTTATCCTTACTTTTCATTTTGTTTAAACCATTCTGTAGGAAATGCAAATGATGTAATGGAAATGAACAGCTCAGTAAAATGTATTTGCTACAGCTCAGAAAAAACATGCAACTGAATACCTGCATATCTGTTATGTACACCTTGTGTTTTTAATCTGTTTTACTCTCTCTGGGCAAACTTTTGTAGCTCATTTACTTTACATGGAATTGTTTTCACAGGACTGAAGGAAGGAATCTTTTCTACTAGTTCTAAATGACCAAATGTACTACTGTAAGTGTTCTTTTGCCAAGTACATCCAAGTTTAGAGCTGCACAACGTGTGGTGTAGTAGGCTTGAAATGAGTAGAAACTGAGCATACCACAGTTGTTGCTTTGTGCTGTGGAATAACACCACAGGTAAAGACTAGCATCATTTCACTAAAGTAACTTTTCTCTGGATTTCAAATGAGCTCCTAAGCTACCTGAAAGTAGTGCATAAAATTTAAGCTTTTTATCCTCATGAGGCACACATCCAAAAATGCTTTAAATCTTTCATTTTGGAAGGTCAGTGTTCCATACACAGCACATTGACAGGCTGAAATTTGATTAACTTTAGCCTTACTAGATGTGGTTTTGCTATAATAGTAAGATCAAACCAAAAAATCATATTTTGAATAAAATAAAGATACTATAGAGATCTGTAAGAGCTGTAGCCAAATTTAATATATATATATTTATATATACACATACACACACATATATATATACAGAAACAGGCAGGTTAGTTTTGCAGAAAAGCTTACCAACTGTCACAATCTCACAAACAGTCTCACATAACCCCAGATGAGTATCAAGCCAGTTCCAACATGGGAAGACCCATTCTTTATCTGAGTCTTGTGATTCCTTGACTGTTACCATCTTGAGGTACATCCCAGCCCCATAGCCTTCTCCATCATGTCCTATGACCACTTTTTGCAAATGACTGAGAGAAACAGCTTCCACCAAAAATGAATCCACCTGCAAAAAAGAGAAATACTTAATAAAACAGAGCTTGAAACCAAATATGCTTGAACTTCAGGGAAAATGTAGTCCTGGATTCAGCTGAGGATTTAAAATTTATGTCTGTTTTTTGGCAATGTTTAGCATAACATCTCCCTCTGAATCAAAGGGAGCACACACTGATTATACCTAATATTGAATCCCATATTCATCATTAAAGATGCATGGTAACTTCATTTGATCTTTGGATCGTATTACAATAAATGCATATACCTCAGCCTTCTGAGAGTCAAGCAGTTATGACAAGATTTTGGTTGTAATCAAATTTATATCTTTCAGGGTACTTACAAATTCTAAAATTTGTCATACAAACCTGGATATATAGTAATAATCATAAAGAAAATGTTCACTCCAAGATAGTTTCTAAATTCTTCTCCAATAGTCAGACAAGCCTGCCTTTTTGTTTTTCTTACAAAATGAAAATAATTTTGGAAATCACAAATGGGGAAAAGAGTAAGCAATAGAAGAGAGGAAGTTAAGATGAAGGTGGGGAAAAAATTGAGGAAAAGATGAGAGATGGGAAGGGAAGCAGAATGGAAAAGGCAGAGTAAGAAAAAGGAGAAATAAACACGGGGAGTAGTGGATGAGAACAGGGACAACAAATCCAACAAGATTAGGAAAAATGTGAAATGCAAAGAAAAATTATATACCTCATTAAATTCTTCCTTGTTTTGCAAGAAAGCTAGGTGTTCTATACATGGCCTAGACTAGGGTGAGATGGACCTGATGATAGCTTATAGAGGTCAACAAGTTTATAAACAACTGGAGTTTAAAAAACAATCTCTAGGATTGTAATTAACACCATCATTCCAATAAAATATTAATTCAATAGCAGGAACTTACTAACCCAGATATCAGGACAACTAAAAAAAATACATATATTAGCAAAGTGATCTCTAAAAAATGTAGTACTTGCCTAATTCCTGTGTATTGTCCCTGTTACACAGTTTTTTGTTGTTTTTTATGTGGGATTTTGATTACAGAAACATCATTGATTGCAAAAGTCTCACAGTAATTTCTGTAACTCATTTCAAATCACTAATTTTTAATTCTTTGCTACCTGTGCTGCCCTATATTTGGAATGGAAGAAATAAGATCACAGAGGTCCTCCCCTGTAATCTGTTTTCTGTGTGCTCATGTTGAGCCTTTATCATCACTTGGGGATCTTTTTCTACGGGAAAGAATTAACACTGGCATTGGTCTGCTGTAAATAACTGGAAGATAAATTCTGTTTCCAAATTCTTGCCCATCTGTAGCAAGATGTGACACTTAATGCAGTACTAACCCCTGCACATGTAAGACAGCATTTTTTGTGCCATTACCTTATTCCTTTGAAATTTTCTTCTTTTTGCTAAAGATGTATGAAGTTTCCTCACACCTGTATCCCCTCTTTTACCATAGAGGGTGATATAAACATTTGCAAAAGTTTCGGCTCCCCAGCGGTCCCCAATATGTACAGAGACAACGTACTTATAGACTGTACAAAAAGAAAAAAAACCTTTAGATTAAGTACAAGATGTACCTAAAAGAAAAGAGCAACACAGAGTATTTAGTAAGACCACTGCTTGTTTTCATTTCTGCACCTACCAAAAAATCTGTCACACAGTGACTAAAATAGTTAGGTCACTCTTTCTGAATCCGCTTAATGAAGACTTTCCATTAATTCCCTTAGAAATTCAAGGGAAACTGAACTTCAACAATTTAGACTTATGCAGCTTAGAACTACTAATATCTAGAAAAATTCTGCCCAATTCTATTTCACTGTGCAAGATCTCATTTGAGTTTGTTCCAGGACTATTAGAAACTGAATTATCTTTGCAGTAGATAACACGGATCAAAGAATAAGACACTACGTAAAGTTCATGTAACTTAGAAAAGCAGAGATGTAGCATAGCATCTGGATGCACGGCATGATAAAAATAAAAATTTACAAATACAAAAAATTGTATAAAAATTTACAAAATGCACTTATTAATTTAGGGTGCACGACAAGAACTATAAACTTTTTGCCTTTACAGTGCTCCTGTATAAATGCACTCCTACACAGTCAGATTGGATTTTCTTCTGACAGAGAATGCATGTGATCATTATATTGCATATTATATATTGCATATTCATACAAAAAGAATAACCAAAATTTTTCAAATGTAATTGATAATGCACAGTCCTGCTGAGTTAACATTTAACTAATGTAATGCTGTCGTTTCTTTTAAGGTTGCAAATAGGTTTGAGGTAGTCAGGGACCAGAACTTACAGAACTTTACTTCAGAAAAGTAGTCATGTCTCTAATTACTTTTACCTCATACTTAACTGCCAACTTTTCTGAATAAATGTGGTACTTCTAAAGGTCTTCACATTCAAAGTGCATCTCTGAATATACTCTGAAACTCTTAGCATATCAAAAAATAGTCCTAATAGAAACAAGAAAATCTTTTGTCCAATAAAGATTACTTCTGATACTTGTGTTAGTAACTAAAGCTATTATAAGCTAAGTAATTCAATAGTAAGTCTACTACAAATCATTTCCATGTCTTTGAACATTTGCTTTATCTTTAAAAAGTATAATTATATTGTGCAGTTTTGCCTGCTTAGAACGATACGGAAGATTTATCAACCGTGAAACCCAATATGTGACTTAACTGGAAAATTAAAATTTCTTAAGTGATCAGCATTTTCTCAGTGCATATATGAGGACAGTTGCAATAGAGCCACCGAAGATATCAAATTCAGACAACGTCCTGTATCATATCTGTAGCATGGATTTATTTTCAAGAGGTCAGTTTACACTGTTTATATCTTTTCACTGTTTTTACCTGGTAAAGTTTTTTGGTCCTCACTGACTGCAGGGAATTCCTTCACTAGCTCCTTCTCTTCTCTGTTAAGAGGGAGCCAGCATTTACAGTCAAAGTTCAGCTCTTGTTTTGTATGTAGCTCTTCTAAGTGAAAAGACTTCAAATGCCAACCCTCAAAGCCTGGCACATCATCACAGCTGACCCGAATCTTGTATACATCTCCCAGATCTCCAGTCTCAACCTGCAACAAATAGCATGAGGAAGAGCATACTGTCAGGGCTGGTTCACTTACAAAGACTTTCACTTACAGAGGCTGGGTTAAGTATGATGAGGGCATCAATTCCTCTTTTTCACGGTATGATCATGGGTGAGATTGTCTCCCTTATTTTCTTCTGTTCCTTTATTAGTACTGTAAGCATTATACTCTACCATTAGGGTAAGTCAAGGTTAAAATTAGAAACGTGTACATTTAAGCTCTTCAGACAAAAGGTAACATGTAAAGCTTTGACCCTACTGGATAAGGGGAGTATTAACTTACAATTAAAGGTTCTGATACAAGCAGTCAAGTGAGGTATTGAAATTAATTGTAATTACCATGAGCCTAGAAAGTTTTAAGTAAATTTTTATTTGCAAAATGATTGGATTTAGAATGTGAAATTACTTTATAAACAATTATTTGGAAAAGAGAAGGGATAATTCTGCATCAAAGTAAATAATGAATATTACAAAAATAACTCTGTAGAATAACACAGCCCTGTTCCCATACTACTTATGGGAAATTCAATATCTGGTTGCTGATTGTGGGCTTCTGTGAGATCTGGTTAAACATACAACCTAGGGCTATGGGAACTGGGATGATCAAACTGCATCAAGCACTAATGATCTGCATGACATTAACCACTGCATAATAAGACTTCTAAACACCAGCAAGTGGAGTGCTGCAGCCTTTCACTGGGCAACTGCAAGAAAGACAGGGTGGAAAGTGATTTTTGAGTGAGAAAAGACAGAACTATTATTTTTAAAAGGTAACAATTATTTTTAAGAAAGGTCAAAACAGAGTATGTTGCGAGTTTTCTCTTTTTTTCCAGTCCAGTTACAACATAAGCTTTGGCGAATGTTGCCAGGAAATAAATCCTTTGTGCACCCAGCAGCACCACAGTAAGAAACTGAAGCTAGTCTTACACAATCAAGCTCTGGGACCAGCAGCATCACCAGCAGACCGGCTCCTAAGACACAATACAGAGCTTCTAATAGATTAAGTTATTCTGTTTCTCAACAGAGCTCTGCATTTGACAGCCCTTCATTGCTGACCTAGCTTGCTTAAAGCTATTTCATGTGCCTTTGCACAGTGGACACATACAGGTAGGGAAGTATCAGCTATCTTATTCTTATTAGGGAAGAACCATATAAAAATTGTGGTTTTGTCATTTTGGGAGAGAGTTGACTACCCTCATTAATAATTGTTATGCAGAAAACAAATAGTAAAACATCAGAGCAAGAAGAGGAACGGTTAATTGAAAATAAAGCAATCTGCTAAAATAATTTTACAGTAGCTTAAACTGTGTATAATATAGAACTTATGAAAAGAGGCCTATGGTAGGAAGGAATTGCACTTGATGACTTAAAAGATCCCTTCTGGGCTGAATTTTTTAAAGGAAGTATTACAAGTGGTTGTCATGTCACTCCTACAAAATTTCAAGATTCAAGGCATTGTTCTTTAAAGACCAGGGAAGAAATCCTTTCCACTGTCTGTATAACAGCCCCAAGGCTGCAAAGAATCACTCAGCTTCTGAACTGTAACTCCACATAACCACAACAGCCACACAGTAGTAGCTTTACACTGAAGAATAGGGCACCGTTGTCCTCTAAGCCAAGCCTGCCCTGCCTGTCTGTGCGCCATTGTGCATACGGAACTTAAGGCTGTCCCAGAATACAATGCACATGTGAGGGGATTTATGCCTCTTGGATCTACCACATCTTCATAGATTTCTGACTTGTTCTCCACCGTTGTGCTGTGAAAAGGGAAATATGTGGGCAGAATTTCATGTCAAGAGTTTTTCACTCATGCTGCATATACTGCAAAGAACCTCATTAGCTATGGTTAACTGTGGTCTAATTCTCCTAAAATATGCAGTCATCTCTTATTAAACTTGATGGGAATTATTTGGGTTCACTGAGAGGAGAATGCATAGGTTCTTCACCCTACTAAACTACAGTACCTTCACAGGCAACAAAATCATTGCTGCTTCTCTTTTAGAACCAGACTACTGACTTGTAAAATCACTGCCTACAGATTTTCTTTCTTGTAGGTGGTCCCCATGACTGTATTACACAACTACTCTAAATGCTGCGCACAACTTCTTCCATGAAGTTCTCTGGCTTGGAGCTGCAACATTACAAACTTGCTTATTTTTATATGACAGGGCAAGCTACACCTCACATTTTACTTTGTCTTCTGCTACCCAGATTTGCAGTTCTCTGGGCTTCTAAATGGTCATGAAGACATGTTACAGTTCTTATAGGAAATGAACAGATGAGATGTGTAGGAAAATAATTTCAGAATACAGGACAGACTATTTAAAAGCCACTGTTTCCCTTGTTTCTAGAATCACAACTTCAATTAATTCTAGGACTGCCTTTGAACCAGCATGCACTGGTAATCATATTGGCTATGATCCATGGAAACGACAACAACTATTTTCAGTTGAATGTATTAGATATTTCTTCCTTTTTCATGGGTTTATTTTTTTTTTCCCCAGAGTTCTGGCCATTGTTAGCCTTTCTGTTCAGCTCCATCGTCATAGCAGAGCACTGACATTACATCATTCTTGTAATCCTTTTCTGAGCAATTGAATATGATCAGTTTCCCTTTGGAATATGATATCCTATCTTTGATCTCATAATTGTTTTTTTCCCTTCATTGATGTCTATTAATTGATGTAACATGACCTTCAACGCAGAGATAGACAAATAATCCATCACAAAGTATATATCCAGTGGATATCCTGGATTTAAGTTTGCAGAATGTTTGCAGAGGAGACCGTACTTTGTTTTTTGTTCATTATTATAATTTCCTAATTATTTTTTCCACATTTATTTCTTCTGAACAGCCTTATGTAATATTCAGTACTTGAAATCTGAGCTGAGTTGGATGTGACTTGTCATATACTAAACAACACAATATTTTTTTCCATTGCATGATTGAAGAAGCATAGTTCTTATAATTAAGAGGATGCTCTGGCAAAGCCACTGGGGTTTTGAACCTCCCAGAGACAGGTGACTGATGAAGATGATTAGAGAATTTAATAATATTTTAAATCTTTTCCTTTTTAACTCACATGCGGCTTCTCCAAAGACATCACACCTAACGTAATTAAAGCTTTGTAAAATTTACTGTTTGGGTGTGCATTTTAATTTAATTCTTTATCACTTCCTTGTTAAAAAAAAAAAAAAAAAAAAAAAGCATAAATTATTCTAGTTAAAAGGGTGTGGTCAAAGCATTCTAAAATTCAGCTGAACAGCTTTCTGTCAGGAATTCCAGAAATCTTGTTTGGAGCATCATCTCATACTGTGGCAAACACATAGTTTTGTATTATGTGATTTGAAATTTTCTGTCACCCTCATAATCCTTAACACAAAATACATTCCATATTTGTTGTGTATTTATGACCAGTCCTACTTGCAGAGCTCTGTTGTTCATTTCATACTACATCTGCTAGTGCTTTGGAGAGTAGTTTTAGGGATCCCAGACCCATGATCTGTCAGTCAATGCATCTTTACATTTTATGATTCTCTGGATAATAGAATGTGCGTGATACACTAGGACTTTCCAAAGGCATGCTCTGACAAGCTTACTGTGGAAGTAACCAAGAAACACTGACAACTGGGAGAAAGCTATATATACTTTACAAATTTACTCGTTCCATGTGAGATCAGCAACTGATTCCTATCATCACCAGAATATCAAGGGGAAAATATTCTACTACAGCACTATCAGTTTACTTTCATTTTCCCAGTTATTTTTCAATGTGTTTTTTCACTGGAGATGGCATCGTTTCGTGTCATGCTATCTTCAGTGCTAGAACCCCCAGCAGATTCAATAACATTGACACATTCACCTATTTATTTATTAGAACTAAGGTATTCTAATAAAATTTATTCTTCTTTAAGCATCTCACCCACTGTACTACAGATGCCTGAGACCACTGAAACCTAACAACTGTACCTGATAGCATGCTGCTATTTTATCTCTTTGAACAATTTATTCTTTACGCTTGCTACATGCAATTAAACTACATCTGTTCTTTCATAGGAGTTGGTTAGAAATATTTTGGATCAAATAATCATTCTGAATACTATACACATCTGTGCATATAACTGTGTGAGAGCACCTGGAAAATCAGGAATTTGCATGCCTTCTTGTCCTCAGTGTGCAATAAATGTCTCTGAGATCAAAATTAAGCTTACTATTTCAAAACAATGTGAGTTGCTTATAGCACATAACCTGTTGTTCTTTTTACTGCACTATATTACTAAGGACATTTGTCTAGGACCAAGATCTTGGTGGTGTTTAAAAGTTCATTTACTCCTGCTTGTTGGAAAGCTGAAATCACAGCTTGTCCTCCTTGATATCATGCTTTTGCCTCCAGCCTGCTACTGCAGTGGGAGAACATGAGCAAAGCTTCTGCATTCTTCTGAAGATCTTTAATAAGAACAGAGAAAGGGAGAGCAAAAAGAAACTGGGTTTATTAGCTGAATCAACTAGATAAGATATGAAGGCATTTATGGAGGCATCTGTGAATCTCCAATGCTCCTTTATATCAGACCTGCTATTCTGATTTCCTTAGAATTCCATGAAAACTGTAAAACACTTTAAGCAATGTGGCAAAGAGACAAAATTTCATGCACAGTAAACAATGCTCAAATAGTATTAACTTCTTCATACAAGCCAACAAAAACAAGGACACTCATAACTAAGGGGGAAATATAGGCACTAATCCAAAGCCAAGGCAAAGTAAGAACAAGCATTTAGAAAGCTTTGGGGTGGAAACCCAGTGCAATGGATGTGGTACTATGGTACCTAGGATTGTAAACTATGAGGGACAACCAAAACTGACACGTAACAGTACTAATTTCTCCTAGCGTGATCCTCAGTCATTGAAATTAGGCAGTCTTAACAAGGAATACATTCCATTTTGGAAATTAAGAACAAGCTGGATGTAGCAGAGGTCTGCTTTATGGAATGATACTTGCCAAAATTCAGCTAGCCAGTGTCATTGCTCCATATATAGGTTCTGCCTATATTGACCTCCTCTTTAGTTTATGTTGATGGCTTAGGAAGCTCCTTTTGTTGCTTAGTGTGTTTCCTGTCTGTTTTCTGATAAGCAGCAGCTTTCTTGTCTTTAACAAGTGCCATTTATCTTTTCATTTAACCCCTGTAAAGTTCCTAAATTTCTTTAGTTTGTTATTTAAATTAAAAATTCAGCCTAGATCATGTCATTATGATGAAGATTTGACAACATTTTCTAAATGCAGTTTTGCCATTGCTTTTAGAATGTTTATTACAGCCATTGAAAAGAATTTCTGAGCTTTATACAACTGCCTTGAGTTGTAAGCTATTTCTCTCATCTCACACGCTAGAAGCTGCACTTCATGCCTAACAGAATTTGCAGTGACTTAGCCTAGAAAGCCAGGACAGAACCTGAACATTAAAAAGATGCCTCAGATGAATCCTCTCAAAGCAGCAGGGTGTGTGTCAGATGTACAGGTAGCCAGGACTGTGTTAGGGTTCAATTTAATATTGGCCATGTCTGTGCTATTGCTTCAGGGTTCATCACACATTGATATGCATGAATGCATTCTCCTGTGATTTATGATTATCTAGAAAAATCCCCTGCCTGCTGGCCTGAGAGACAGGACTATTTTGGGGAGAGTGGAGACTGCTTTACAGGGACTGATATAAAGGAAAGAAAAGCCCACTTATGTCCTCTGGGAATGCTGTCTAATCCTTCATCTTCTGCATTCTCAAATAATTGTATATTGTCTTTTGTATAAACTGCAATTCAGGAATCTTTAGAGAATTAGAAAAAAAAAATACAAGACAAGCTGATGAATGCAATAAATTACACAAAATGGTCATTTTTCTCCATGATACATACACTTGAAGATGCTGAAAATTCAAAGAGATCACTGCAGCTAGCTGTAATAGAACAGGACTATCAGCAGAAGATGCCCCAAGATCTAAAGTTATATTATTCCATCCTTGTAAATAAATATATCATTTTTACCAGTCAAACTAACATTCCATATATCTATCTGTCTATCTATCTATCCATCTATATATCTTTTATACACATATTTTTTGGCTCAAGAGAAATGTCACTATAAGCTCTGTGTAGTACTGTATGTTTATGACTTACAATGAATTCATCTGTTGCTCTGGGTATGAAGCACACATATCCTGGAGTTTGTGGAGAAAGCAGAAGCTCATCACTTTTGCCCTTTGAGCCATAAATCACAAGGGTCCTTTTACACTCTTGTGGTCCTGGGGAATCTCCATCTGTTTTAACCTGCACTCTCCACTGTTGTGCTAAATAAAATAAAACCATCACATTTTTAGTACCAGTGACAGAGAGTAATAAATGTTCTTGTTATTATTCCAACAAAGAATTTAATGGTTATTATGAACTTATATCACATTTTATAAAAGTAGACAAATAGACATTCCTTCTCTTGAAGACAGTTATAACCTCAATAAGATTGAGAAATATAAGACAACTGTTGAAATGGATATGCAAGCAGAAATTAAAACCAAGGAAGCAGGAAAAAGAATATTTGGTTAGATTTGTGCGTTCTTTATAACAAAACAGTTGCTTTAATTGCAGTAATTAATTTATTAAATACCTGTTCTTAAAGTTTTTATATGTAACATGAAAAAGAAAACTAACATTTTGACGGATTTCTATGAGATCCATTTGTAAGAACTGCTGGCTAATATACAACTAGTTAAACAATGAAACTTAAACCTATTTTCTCAGATTTTTATAACCCAATTTGTTGTTTTCAGTTGTTCCTTTGCCAGATCAGATCATTCATTAGGATTGAATCCAAAATTTAGGGAATTTCAAAGAAGTCTTTCCATTAACCCATGTCATGGAGTGGGACTTCCAAAAATTCTTTTTGGTAGGTGACCTGTACTCATAACATTTGAAGTTCAGAAGGCAACCAAGAAGCTACAGAAAATCATTCCAGGTGTGGAAAAAATACTGTGTCTTAGATGGACAGCATAGATTAGAAAGTTATTTAACTGCTTGAATGTCAATCTTCAAATGAATTATTTGTAGAAAAGACACTTAATCTTGCATGGCAAAGGGAACTTAACAGTGGAAGGAAATCCAAAGCCTATGTTTACACTGTGACAAGTACTGTGTTAATATGATAATTTGCTAATGAGATTCATATAAAGGAGAACTATTTCATGATTGTGTGTAAGCTTACAATGCAATGCAGTGACAAAATAAATTTTAGAATACTTTAATTCAGAAATAAATTGAATGTGATTCTTTTTCTTACAGCACTCTGTAGTTTTTTCTTAGTTTTCATTTTCGTCCACCTACTTGGAGATGGAGACTGGGTGAAAACCTGATCTGGTTTTTGTGCTTTATGATTTTTCCCTTTTTTCATAATGTTTTCTTTAGCTAATTCTGGTTTTCTCCTTGTTAGAGAAGCTTTTTCTGCTTTACATTTGGCTGTTCCCTGACTCTTCTGGGCTCAGCTACAAAACAGCAAGCAAACATCTCACAGTCAGTCTGCTGAGTAACACACTAGCTGAAAGGATCCTTCCATCTGAACTCTTTTTTTGAGGTCATTTCCAGGAATGAGTCAGATGTAGTACGTGGAAGATCCACACTTTGCCTAATGAGGAACTTTTGTTTTTTGATATATGTGCCAGCCTTGAATTTTATCTCCTTGTGCCAGGTTAGCATGTGGTACCCTTCAGGGTGTCACACCTGGTGAAGTTAAGCATCGTTTGAGCTTCTGCTGTTCCTGAACACTCTGAGGGTTTATGAGCAGATTCAAATTTTTACAAAGATTCCCAACATAGCCTTGAACCTCTTATCCTCTCCAACCATGCCCCATTTTGAAGGCTGTTCCAGGAACACAGCAGAGGGGACATTAAGATAATTTTGCATTACTCTGTTTCCCAAGTGAGCTTTTTTTCTTCTCTGTAATATCCCTCTGCTTCAGGAGAGAGCAAGCCCCAAGTAAAGAGAAAGCACAGACACATAACTGTCTGTTCCTTGCTCAAAAAGGCAGCAGGTTTAGAGAAGGTATTTCAGGCAAGGTGATGTATTTTAATTAATATCCATGCCTGTGTTTTTAATTATTGTTTCAGAAGAAAGACTAAGCCATTGGTTGGGAGCTTTCCAGGAAATAAATCAGTGCTTAACCAATTTAAGGTCTTTTAGCATCTGTGACCGTTTGTTGTCCTACATTTAGTTTTAATGCTTTTACAATTTGGTAGCTGAGCTAATCCAGACTGACTGCATTTTCTGTCAGTTCAGCAAATTCATTTAACCTGCTCATTCCAGAATAAGAAAAAAATATTTTGTTTAATATTATATTCACTTAGACAGCTACTTGGTAAGGATGGTACAACAGACAGGAGACTGATGCCCGATACCTATTGTGTTCAGTGATTTCTCTACCTCTTTTCAAGATATTTTCTGTAAGACCTCAGTAAATTCTGAAAATCAGATAGTTGGGCTTGAGTAGATCATCTTATGGGTTTCATATGCATGGCCACATTAAAAAAGATACTTTTCCCTGATACTACTGAACTGTGTTAGCTTTCTCTAAGAGCGAAAAGTGCGCTAGTGTACTATAGTACTTTTAGCTTACGTACAAATGTACAGTAATTTTCTTTGAGACATTAGTATGATGACTGCTAAAATGAATGGTGGGGGGAAACAGGCTTCTGTGAAAAAAATCTCAGAATCCTTTCTTTTCTAAAATAATATAACCAAGGATCTGATTTCACATTACAAAGATGTATCCAGAGATACATTAGAAGCAGGGTCCTTTTCCTTTCAGAAAGTCTTGTAACCATTACTTTGGAACCTGAAAAATGCTTGTAGCAAAACTGTGAAAATCAAATCTTCAGTGAATTCTGCACATAGCAAACTAGGCAAGGTAAAACATGAAGTAAACATTTAGCAATATAATTCAGAAAACTGAAAAAAAAAAAAAAAGCAAGGCTTTTTTTCCATTTTTAAAATATGAACAATTTATATGTTTTTACAGGATTACAACCATTGTTTTTACAATACATTATTCCAGGATTTTTACTCTGGTGATTTTTGGTCTTAAGACCTACAATGGCATTCACACTTCGTTAGCTGTAGGAGCAAGTTGCTTACTTCCCAGAGATTTTAGTAATTTGTGTTGCCTTGAGGCAGAGGTCAATCTGCTTAATTTATTTTATTTTGCTAGGAACTTCAGTCAATATATAGAATCATAAAATCAGAATTGTTTTGGTTGGAAAAGACCTGTAAGATCATCAGGTTCAATCATAAATACCAGCATTGCATTTTAGAAGCAGGACCAATTCAATTACAGTTTGGGAATTCTTGATTATTTTTACCACATTAGCAAATATTGGCAAGGTAGGGAATAATTTTTTTAAAAAAGGAAATAATAGGAGAGTTTACTACATATTTTCTCTTTTCTTATAAATATTCTCTATGCCTTAATACCAACAACCTTGCACAATACAAGAAGCCCAGAAAGCCAACCGTATCCTGGGTTGCATCAAGAGAAGCATGGCCAGCAGGTCGAGGGAGGTGATTCTCCCCCTCTACTCTGCTCTCATAAGGCCCCACCTGGAGTACTGCGTCCAGTTCTGGAGCCCCCAACATACGAGAGACCTGGAGCAGCTAGAATGAGTCCAGAGGAGGCCACGAGGATGATCCGAGGGCTGGAGCACCTCTCCTATGAGGACAGGCTGAGAGAGTTGGGGCTGTTCAGCCTGGAGAAGAGAAGGCTCTGGGGAGATCTTATAGTGGCCTTCCAGTACCTGAAGGGGCCTACAAGGAAGCTGGGGAGGGACTTTTTATAAGGGCAGTTAATGACAAGACAAGGGGAAATGGGTTTAAGCTGAAAGAGGGTAGGTTTAGATTAGATATTAGGAAGAAGTTCTTCACTGTGAGGGTGGTCAGACACTGGAACAGGTTGCCCAAGGAAGTTGTGGATGCCCCCTCCCTGGAAGTGTTTAAGGCCAGGCTGGATGAGGCCTTGAGCAACCTGGTCTAGTGGAAGGGGTCCCTGCTGATGGCAGGGGGGGTGGAACTTGATGATCTTTAAGGTCCCTTCCAACCCAAACCATTCTATGATTCTAAGATCCACCCTAGAAATATCTATTGACTGAACTCCATTCTTCAATGTTGAACTGTATTTTACACACCACTCACAAAAGCCCACAGTACCACAAAGCACCCTACAGGAACCCAGCTCCTTTTAACTGACTGCATTGTGATCTACATTGGAATATACTATGTCTTTTCTCCATGCTTAGAGAGAAAATCTTTTACTATGTTCTATCATGATACTCTACCTATTCTGAGGTAGAAAAGATAAAACAGAAAGTGAAAGTAGTAAAATTTCCCTGTAAAGTAGGAAACCTTCAGAAAGTGACGTAAAGTCCTGCTCTCCCTCAAAAAAAACTTCATCATTTGAGAGCTGAGAGCAGCTATCCACCTTCCCTAACAAGGCAGTTCTTTTTGCCTTTTTCTCTTGCATCAAACATACAAGGTTTTGATTCAAGAGAATACAAATAAAACTGTTCCTACACTTGATTTGCCATAACATCTCCATAAAGGTTGCTGGGAAAATTTTATATGGCATACTGCATTTTGGAAGACTCAATAACCAGCAGCAGTCTTCACAGGGATCTGGGATTTATGCTTCATTAAAGACAGCATAATGCCAGTCTGGCTGAAAAAGGATTGAGAACCCCCAGTTAACCTGCTTAGCAATGGTGACTTTCAGACTCCCTTCTTTGGCTAGGTGGTTGAACATCTTACTAGTTTTATCCAAAGAGAATGAGATTTCTGACCTTCAGAGTGACGGTTTTGTTTTGTAACCTTTGTTATGGACCTTACCTAAGCACATTGATTTTATTCTGAAAATCACCAAAAACCACTGAATTATGCCAATCAACTTTTTTATGACTTTCCCTGAAGCTCACTTGCAGAGTGCAGTTCGTATAGAATATGACAAAATGAATGCATAAAACATTGGCTCCCTAACATCAACACTGCTGCTTGCCTCTTATTCAGTAAATGTATATTATATAGAAAGTTTTTGCTTCCACTGTGAGTAGAACTGCTTATTGCTAATATATACTCTAACATGTGAAATCTTTACTGCTACAGCTGTCGGGAGAATTTAAGGCAATCCTAGAATTTTCTCTTATCAGCTCTAACCCTGGCTCTGTGTCATGATGGACTGACATAAAATTGAGTACAAGACACCTTTCCAAACCTCTTTTTATTGTTAACCTCTTATAAAGCTCAATCTGTTCACATGCAAGGTCTATGAGATAACCAGTACAACACCACAAAATAAACTGTGAATAATCCTGAGATCAGTTCTGCCCATCATCTTTTTTACATAAGGCAAAAAAGCGCAATCGCTCACCTATCTCATTTTCCCACTGGAATGAGCCCCTGGCTAAAGAAAAGATGCCTAAAGAGCAATACAAGCTAAGCTGATGCATAGCTAATTGGCAGAATAGTTCCTAAAAATGTTCTTCTCCTGTATATCTTCATTATTCAGAGCATCTGATCTCAACCTAAGAAATTAGCACACACTCTTCGGGTCCTCCTGGACATCTTGACAGTCTGATGTTTCACAAACTGATTAATAATAAGCCACTCCTTTCTCCTCATAGTCCATATATGGTTGACACGCACAGGCTCTCAGCATTTTGTGCATCTGTTCCTGTTTATTATAGCACAATAAAGAATGAGGCTGCACTGGAAAAAAATAGATTAGTAGTAAAATATAATCTATTTTCTGAACATAAGGTGAAATAGATATTATGGCTGCATCTCTGAATTGTGCACTAAGCAAAATGCATAATCCAATTCCAAGTCACTCTTGTGAAAATCAAACTTCTCTGTGGGAAAGCCTTTACTTACCAGAGTTAATCAGTCTCCTCTTGTCAAAGTTATGTTGCCACAGAACAATAAAGCTGTTGACTAAATTGCTTGATTGCATGCAAATAATTTAGTTTTTGCTGAAACTGGAATTAGATCAAAAGATCAGGACTCATCCTAGAGAAGGCAAGTCACTGTTTCCAGAATCAAATGTAAATGTTACTTTTTTAATTTTAGTTTCTCCCATAGAGTTTCCAGACATAGTTACAGAGAACACATATTTACAGTTAAATGTTCATAAACATACTTGTGTCAGTCTGTTTCTCTTTTCTAGTTAGGGAGAAACACAGAGATGGTATCTCAAATTTTAAACACATGGGAGTTAATAGCATATTACAGTGATGGAGCTGTCTTTGTAGGTATAAAAATAGACAGCTGGATGGGTAGTTTTTTGTTAAAATCTTTTCACTAATTCAAGCAGATTTAGTCAACTGAATACACATACTAAATTTAACTTGACTAACAGATTTGGAGTTTAAGTCTGCATTATTTCTGGCTACTTTGGGAATACCCTAATGGATTTTGACCTGAAAATGCTTCCACTAACACTTCACAACACATTTTTCAACTTGATGATGTTTGCTAGGGGACCTGTCCCTATGTATTAGATGACAGTGACATTGGTTATAAACAAACAAAACAAAAAAAAAAAACCCACTTGAAACCCTTCTCAGAGGAATTCCTGGCTGATTTCAGGACAGAATAGTAGAAATATTAAGAAAATCAGAAATGATTTATGAGCAGCATGTTTTTCTCAATTACTAATAAACGCTTAGCCCTTTCTGTAGACCACTGCCAGCCAATTTGTCTTCATTTTCTCTCACAGTTGATAGTTTACATATACGATGTGGTCACTTCCTCATATATTTGGCACTTAACACTAATTTTCAGATTAAATTCAAACAGCAAAAACAATGCTGTAGAAAACAACTCTTACCTTTAAGGAATGCTTTCTTTGAATTGCCATTTTCTAAAATATTAACAGAAAAAAAAGCTTTATTATTAATTTTCTTCTTAAGTTACAGTCTTATTCAGAAGGGTTCTTCAGTAATAACTAGCTACTAAATATACACTATATTGTTATAACATGAATTTTCTTTAACAAAGTACTTACTATTAGCAGTTAGTTCCCTCTCAGTTTTCCCATCATCTTGATTTTCATCTAACCATCTTTCATTGCAAAAATAAAAATAATAAGATTAATAATTATTATCAGTATATTACAAGTAATCTGACAATTCCCTTCTTTCTCCAACAGCATTTTTTTGTACTCTTAAAATCAAATTATGTCTTGAAACTACTTCTTAGATTGAATTTTCTTTTATACATTCATCATAATTGGCCTTATTCATATTGGGAGAATTTGGCTCACTCTGCTGCAGGCAAATAGGAATTTTCATGGTAGCTAAATGAAGTACTATAGTACTATATAAAGTACATGGTATGAAATACTAAGTATTTACAGGATCAGAGACTCAACTGTACATTTGAGGGGGTTATATAACCCCTGCTGGTCTGGAAGTTTCTAAAGCTTCTGTAGCTCTGCAGCAATGATCTGAACTTCTCTTTTTACTTTCTTTTAAACTGATGAATTTAAGGATCTTTCCTGCAATATCAGTTCACTACACACACACCCATTCTCCAGTTGATCCCCCTTGCTGGTATAATAACACTTTACAGCCTTTAACAACCTCGCTTATTTAAAAATAAGTAAATACATGCTCACTATCAACTTCTATTCTATTGGCTCCATGTTGATATTGCATTTGTTTAAACCCAAGGGTTCATAATGTATTTCACTTCTTGTATATAAGAAAACTCTATGAATAAATCTCATACGCATGAAGTCTAAACTCCACTGTATTTCAACTACTGTTGCAATAAATAGCTTGATTAACTTTTGTGAGCTAACATCTCCTCATTCCCTCCGAGGAAACAAAAGATGACTAGCAGTTTCCAAAAATAGAATGTAAAATTTGACACTGGCAGCACACTTACACTGCAGGCAAACAATGACAGGTCTCCTCTAGTTCTATATATATAATGTTTCTAATCTTTTTCTAAGAGCTTAATAATTTTTTTTGACAAGGCAGTTTTATAGATAGCCCAAGTGTCTTCATTAAGTATCCCTCCCTTTAGAGAAGTTTCATAAAATCTCTTTGTAATTAAAGAAACAATTGTCTCATTCATCTGCTCTTCCAATAACCATCTTTAATGCACATCAAACCAATTAAAAAGCCTACTAGCCAAAAAGGAAAAATAAACCAAAAACCTGATCATCAGAATAATAGTTCTGAGAAGAGCAAATCATTCTTAGCTAGCCATTTCCAGGGACCTTGTAAACTGAAACCCTAGGGGGTTTTTTGTAAACAAGTAGGCTTCCTACAGAGGAAGAGCTGTCTTTACTGAACCCACAAAAATTTTCAAGAGTTTAAGACGCAGTTCACAAAAAAACATGGAAACCATTTCAGCCACATAACCCAAACTCATAAATTCGGGAAACCACATATCACAGAATATAATTAGCTGGATCTAAATTACAGTTCTTCAAATTATTTCTGTTGTATTAAATATACTAAAATAGAAATAACACACATAAATCCTTATCTTATAATTTTTTTGTGTTATATCCATATGATTTAACTCAATGACTGGTAAAAATTCAGGTTGCTGTTGCCTCAGGTAATAAAAAAAATTGGAAAAATAGTCTGTTTCATAATTGTTAGAACTGAGACAGTCAAGCATTTTCCAATTTTGCCCATGGCAGTAAAATTCTAGACCTAGTAAGACAGACAAGTAGAGTTTTACTAAATGAAAGGAACTATTGTGGCTCTCCTTTAGAAGAAAAGTTAAAGGTCTTTCCAAAGATATATGTACATATATGTCCTTATATACAGCCATCTTTGGATGTATATAAGGTTTTCAGTGACTGAGAAAGAGAATCTGACCAAAATCAGTACCACTAGATCTTTACACATTGTACTTTTTAAAAGACTGAGAACTGAAAGCTTATTTATTTTCATGTGATCTCCCTATAATTTAGGTAAAAGAAAGATTAATGTACCTTTTTTCTATGCAACGTGATTTTGGACATTAGGCTATGACTCCCTCCCATACCAATACAGCAACGTTGTTCTTTGTCTTCAATGGCAAAATTTTGCATCTCTTGTATGTTGAAAAACTCGAGCATTGCTCATATATCTAGGTTGTGTGCACATGCCTGTTCTGCAATTTTTTCCTTAGGTTGCTGGCAGTGTAACAAATTATTTTTCTACATGAATGGCATACCTATTACAAGGAAATACAATCTCCTGAGCTTCCTTTCCTTCTTTCTGTTTGATGACAATCTTATCCAGGAACCATCCATTGCCTGTGTTGAAATGACAAAGTTTATCATGTGAAATAATGCAGGGGTTTAAAAATAAATTTAAAGAAAAAGCCCAGATTATATTTTTCCAGCAAAAACACAGGTAATATTAACACAGAGCTCCACTAAGTAGATAAGATATATTAACAGATTGGAAGTTTTATTATTCTGTGTCTCTTACAAGAGGTACTATGTTAATTCATCTCTTCCTTGCTCTGTTTTAATTTTAAGAGGAGTGGGCTTTTTTTTCCTTGGAGACAAGTATACATATACATTTGTGAACTGCCAACACCATTCACATCCCAGCCTGCATCTTTTGATTCCTTGTGATCAGGTATAAGGATGGTGGGACAAACCTGTTTATGCAGTTAACAGATCTGTGTGAAAGCTGAAGTTGTTATTGTATATATAACCATATTAATCAACAAATGATTATGACTACTACTGTATTTGCAAATGGATAGGGGCTGGAGCCTTGGAGGTTCTTTAGATGTCTAAGTGTCAGTAACTGGGAAAACTGAGGATCCAAGGGCCCAGGGCCAATAACTGGATAGACTTAGTGTCTAATGCCAGCTACTGGAGGCCTTATAGATCCATACAGAACGTATGTATGTATATATTTGTCACTGATGGACTGTTGTTCTGATCAGCTGGGGAGGGCAAAAGGATAAGGCCATTGGTGCTCTTTATCTTTGTGTGAGTGCTGAGTTCCTGTCTGTGTTAATCAGCGTGGTTGGCCATGTGCATACCTAACCGATTTTTATAAATGTGTTTGTATGTGTGCCTACTTGGAATACATACTCAGCCTTGCTACTAGTGGGACTGGAGGCCATGGAGCTGTTCAGCCTCACTTCTATTGGGCTACTGATAGTGATCTCTTAGATCACTTCCCATAACAATCCTAGTGACTGGTACAGTTCTCCTGTGACACCCTTTTAAAATGTCATGATCTCACTGTGTCTGCACCACTCACAACTTGTCATATCACTTACAAGGTTTTGTCTGATTCATACCATTATTTATCAACACATTGTAGCAAAACAACATGAGGGATGTTTTGGTCAGAAGCAGATAACTGTCCTATTTATTCTCAGGCTCTGCATCCCTGGCGGCATATGAGGCTCAAAGTCCCTAGAAGGCAGAGGTCTCTCTCCCATAGGGAGGGCTTGCCTGGGCAGTGCATGGAGCAGAATGGCATTTCCCCTTCAAGACTCCAGGCTGAGGGCACATTAGGACACTCTGCAAGCTTCTTCTGTCACCATTCTATACCTCAGATGCTCTTTCACTGGAAGGAGCCCACTAGCCTGGCCAAGATTCACCAGCAATCAGGCAGGTCACTTTGAAACAGGCCAAAAAAGATGAAAGGCACTGCTTTTGTAGATGTACAGATATCTATGGAAAATTTCTGTGGATGAGACCAATGCCAAACCCCTGCTGTCTACGACAAAATTCCTTTTCTTTCCTCATTCTTGGTGGCTGTAGAAGATTTATGCCTTGCAGTCCAGAAGCCCCAAAGAAAGCATATGTTTCATGATCCTTTCAAGATAGACTCCAAATCAAGGCTAGAGACCTTCTGCCCTATCACTCAGGCAACTGATATGATTAGAAAAAAGGCAACTCCATGTTTAAAGGAACCCTCTTTCCTGCCTCTCAATCCCCAAAAGACTGGTTATCTACATGGCTTCTCTCCTGACTCACCATCCTTTTCCACCTCCCAAGCCCCCTGGTCACCTCAGGCCAGGCTTATCTGGACCTAGTTTTGGATACAGTTCAAAAGAGGTCTGTGAGATCTGTCTGTGCTGAGTACAATTAAAAAATCATTTTAATTCCCGAGGCATAAATTTTGTTATACCTAGAATTCAATCCATTGTCCTGTTCAAACAATCCTCCAAAACATAGATTTTGAAATCTGTTGTCAAAGAACAAGTTAAGGTAGCTGAGTCTGGTTGCAGATTTGTAATGCTTATTGTGTGATATGTCTACGCTGCCTATTAAAGGAGAAATGAAGGAAAAGGGCATGGTACGAGAGTGAAGGTAGGTTCCACCACACGGTCTTCTGTGTTACACCTTGGCCTACGAGGATGTGAAACTCTCAGATATACAATCATCCATATTGCCGAAGGCAGCAACCTCTATAGAGCTACAAAGATACAAGAATCAAGTTTATATCCCTTACCAAGCCTGCACTAATAAACCTATTTCTGTAATAGTCACAAGTCTGCTCAGAGCCTTAGATAGTACAGACAGTCAGCAAGATGGGTGTTGCTTGAGGCCATTTCAGAACAGAGTAGGGTAAAAGTGCTTTTCTCATCTAGTATCAGTGTGGTCCTGAACTACTTTAAAAATCCTTCTCTTCACTTGACTTCTTCATAGCCACTAATCTGCAAACATATTTACGGTATTTAAATCTTCAGTGCTTTTTAATGCTAGCTTTCTCTTCATTTACATCATTTCAGAGATGTACAGCTCAAAGGCCTGTATCAAAAATTTGTCTCATCACAAAATTATCTCTTTTTTTTTCTGAAAAACCTACAAGCTGAATGCAATGTTGCTCACTGAAGCAGCTCCACATTGACTTGCACAGATTAAATAAGTAAAGAAATCTTCTACTGTTGCTCAAAGCAGTAAGGAAATTATGTTATAGGTACTCAAAATTCATGTAGTAGTGAAATAGGTGTTGAATGTCTTTAATTCTGTTCTGGTCAATCTTCAGTCTGTCTAATGAAGGATTGTTTTACCTGTGTGAGCAACAATTTCACAAGTTTTTATATGAAAATAAATAGTGCTTTCTTATAAATAAACTTTTTTTTCCACAAAGAGTGGAATGACAATATTTGACATTAAACTTGTGTCCTTTTTACTATCCATTACCACTGTTTTTCATTGTCTCATCACAGTGACCAGTCTGTGGGGAGACTTTTATCACTGCAAGACCTTCTGTCACATTTTGTATGAAGCATGCAATATAAATAAAGTGCATTGTGTTTAAAAAGGACTTGAAAACAGATTGGTCTCTAGGAAGCTAAATCCTACCTGGACCAGCTCCATCATGGCTAATCAGAACTTTGTCCAAGTCTCCCAGTGAGACAGCCTTTATGCAGAAAATATCCATCTGTGGAACCATACAAGGAAAATTATAAAGGGCTTGAACACAGCTGTTGCTTTGACTTTAACAGTATAGAATAGTTTATTTTTTCCCTCTTTTTCCTGCAAAATGAATATAGGTGTCTTATATTGGCCCTGGCCAGCCAGTGAGGATCTTTTAAAACTTTCTAAGGTGAATAACACCTTAAAATTACTCCATACTTGATTCCTTTGGTATGACACAAGGATCAGTTTTAAAGAATTATCTGGTCATCTCTGTATTACATTTTCTAGCCCTATCTGCCTCATCAAGATGGGAAAACGTACCTGGGAATAAGGATTTAGAACTTTATTCTAAAACTCACAGTGATCTGTTCAGGAGAACAAAAATGTTACTGTTACCATGTGTGCAATATAAATAACCAAGAGTACTCAAATTCTACTATGCAATGCTCTCGGTAAATGATTGATTCAGCAGATAAAAATTATTCATATGATGTAACTCTGTATGTAATTTTGAATAAAGAAAACGTGTGAGAAAATGGCAAACTGCTTGAATAAAACTTGTAAATAAAAAAATATTTACACTTGTTGAAGAAACAGTTTGCTAGCCATAGTTTACTCATTGTTCAGAAGTAGCACTGTTTTTACTTCACCTGTCCATGTCGAAATTTTACATTATTATTCTTAGATCTATGCAGCTTTCTTTTGCCAGTATCTCCTCTTGTCCCAATGAGGTTGATATAAACATTAGAATCTGTTTCAGCACCGAGTTTAGCACCCGTGTATACATGGACCTCATACACCAACACTAGAAGAAGAAAAAGCTTGAGATTATATTTGTAGTTTGCACATGATCCAAAAGCTTTCCCAAAAAAATTTTGCCAGAAGACTTTCAAATTTGGGAATAGAGAGAGCTATCCATGCATATGTCACTCCCAGGTTCAAATCTTGTAACTCTCTGCACAAATATATGAAAATACTAAGCTTAAAAAAATACTATGCTGAGTATTGCTGTGCATTGCTCAGTAAAGCAACCCATCAAGCAAGTGTTCCATAGTGCTCCATTTTCTTCTCTCACTCCCTGTTGAGTATTCATGATTTCAGGATCTAATTTGCAAAGTCTTTCTTGGCAAGTTATTTGGAGACTACCTAACTGTGCCTATTCATGGTCTCAAACAATAGCTATATTTCACTGTTACCAAGGAAGGCATTTTCAACCTCCAGATTTGTGCAAAACATGCTCTGGGTGGCTAACCTTCGTTTCATCTTAAAAGGAGAATAGCAATCACAAATCCTAGGGTTTTTAGATTTTCACCTCACATACAACAGCGGGCAAGCAGATGAATGGGCTCCCTCATCTAAAAAAAGTGTACACTCAGCTTGTTTTTGAAAGTTTCAACATTTATCACTAGTGGATGCTAACACTGTTAAAAACAGCTGACAGTTAAAATATATTTACAACTTTCTAGTTCCTCTCCTTCTAGTCTAGACCAAAGTCTTACACACAAAAAGTATGCACTTATTTTCAAAGAATTCTGGAATATAATTCAGAATTACTGTATTAACATATTTTGCACCACACTAATATTACCTTTATAATTATCCAGACTTGCAAACTTCTTTTGAAAAAAATTATTTGCAGTAATGACATACTATTACATTTCATTTCAGTTTTTGTTATTACAACTTTAAAAAAAAGTTTTCCTGTTTACATTTTAATAGCAATTTTTCCTTGCAGTGTTTCTATTCTAATCACAGCTGGCCATTTCTGCTGCTATATAGTAGATCACAGAGGAGATTATTGTTTCACTAATGGGTAATTTTAATAGTTCTTGGGAGTGAAGCAAGGTAGCAGAAACCCTAACAAACACAATTAAACACTACTTTTAAGAAGTAACTAGGATGAAAACAGAAAATTATAACAAAATGCTTTAAACTGGACGATATTCTACAAAAACTAATTAAAATACTATTATGCTTATGCCACCAGATATCTAGAACCTGATGACATTTTCTTAAATTTTTAATTCACTTGATCACAAGGCAGCTTATAAAACTCAAACATCATGTCATCCACCATCACTGAAGAACAGCAATCTCTGGTTCCCAGTGGAGAAGCTAAACAGGTAGTAAAATAATACTGCAGATACTTAAGGGAAAATATAGTCCCACATATATTGAAAGATAGGAAGAAAATTATGATGGATAGACTGTATGCTTAAACAAATTAAAATATTTCTTTTAACCCGTATCAAATTATCCTGGCAAAGGCAGTGTCTCCAACTCTTTCTTACTGTTACAGCTGTGACTCAAACCAGGAGTTGTGTCCCTTAATCAGTTTTATTATTTTCTGTAACTCCAAGCATTCACTGCAGCTCTCACATCCATGCATTAGTGTACCAACACTTAGCCTGTGCCATAAAATTTATCTCAATAATACACACACATCTCCAAAAACTTGGCAGGTCCTTATAAAAATTAGTTTCAAGATTTTTAACATAAAAACATCATGTTAAAATGAACAGTAGATATGGATGGCAAGTGACAAAGATAAATGGATCTGATAATTAGCATAATTAAGCTATATATCCAAATGACATTTTGTGTCATAACTCAGTATAATCATAACTGTGTGCAGATTAGCAACAGGAGAGTGTAAGACAAACAGAAATTGTTCAAAAGACAGAGGATAAGGGCTGAGAGCAAACTGTGAAAGGAAATGTGAAACGAAGCAAAGAGCCAGACTGATCATGAAGGGGCAAATTCCTTCAGAGTGTGGCAGGAGAGAGATTATATTTCCAAAAGAAAACATGACACTGGGCACTGGTAAAACAGGGACATATCAGCATGAAGTCTTCTACACACTTTTACATTCTTATTTACCTTCCCAGTTTTGAAAAAGCAAAACATCTGTGGGAGCTAAGAAAAGAGTGTAGACTGTTGATGTTATGATTGTTTGTATACAGAGATTGGTATCTGTATTACTTGCGCCTAGGAGTAACTTCCACAATGAAAACTGCAAAATTTAAGTAACTACAAGCTCAATTTTAAAGCATATCCAAGGGGTTTTTTTAAGAAGCCCTTTAACAATAAATTATTACAAGAAGAAAATATCAACAAGTTCTTTCATTTCTGGAGGAAGACCAAACCAAATAGAATAAGTACAGGACACACCAGAACAGAATAAGAGATAATTATAACACAACACAAAGAAATTAACAGATAAATAAATGTCAGTACCTTTTGTAGCACTGTGCATCTCTGTGGTAACCACAGAGATGATAATGGTCTAATCAAATACAGCTTTCTGTTGCTACTAGCCTAAATAAATCAGTCTGAAGTAGAAAACCTGCACACGTTGAAATGTAAAGAACTGGAAAATATTTTCCATCGCTCTTTGTGTCTACGTATCTCTCACCATCTGGAAAACGTCAGGGCTGGCATTTTTTTAGGCTATACAATCTGCATTATTTATAAAGGAACCTTCTTAACAAAAAGATCAGTTTGTGCTTAAAATTTTTGTGCAAATTAACAATACGGGCTACTATATTAGTATAACAAATGAAACATCCACTTCCCTTAGCTTGAGTATAATTTTACAATGGATTTTATAGAAAACACAAAAGAATTAAGCAAATAAAAACCAAAACATGCTGTACGCACCTACTTAGAACTTGCCACTACAGAGAAATACTTGGACATTCATGTCAACATTTACTAAACAGATTGTGGAGATTAAGCCTTTTCTGTATAAATGGAAATCTAGGCACAGATCAGCTTGAGCGGATGCAATTTTTTCAAGCAGTTCCTCTAGATTGCAAAACAGCTACACAAGGTGCTGGTCTTAATGGCTCCTGTGCTACAGATCGCTTAAAAATAAAACCAAGAAGGATGATACTTCTCTGTAACAGATAAAGACAAGGTGCACCACTAGTTTGATGAGCACAGGGGACAGATACAACCAAATCTGGAAAACAAACCTATTAGTTGAATGTACTGCTGAGACAGAAAGACTCACCATGTGTGAAATTTGCCTGTTTGTAGCTTTCTGTATATTGTTCACAAAACACAGGGGTTTGTGTATAGAGTAAAATAAAAAGACTAGAAAATATGTTCAGCCTCTGTGACTCAGGTTTAATTTCCTTTGAGAAACTGACCTACTCTAAGGCCCTCACTGCTGCCACATGTGAAACGGCGACCTGCTTCACAGCAAGAAGAAAAAGCCATCCCAAAACTCAGAATTGGAACTCTATGGCCCAATCCTCTAATCTGTAGAAGCAATTTCATTTCACTATATGCTGATTTGGTGAAACTACACCAGCTGAAAACTGTGGTGACAAAGCAGAGAGGTAGGTCCATAGGCAAAAAAAAAGAAAAAAAGTTGAAAAGGTCATAAAACCAATCACTGAACAGCAGTCAGGGAATATTGTTTCAGCCCTATGAGGGACCTGTTAGACTCACACCTAGCCATCCGTCTAATGTGGGGCACATCAAAGTAATAGAAGAAATGTCTTGAAAAAGACAATAACTTTGATAAAGTCTATAAGAGGATTAATTAATACAAAATAGCAGGAAAAAATCTCAGCTAGCACTCACTAAAAAAGAAAACAACCTTTCAGAAAATAACTGATTGAAATCTTCAAATTGCTAACAGAGCAACTTTAGGTAAGCTCTATAATCAAACAGAAAACTCTGGGACGTGGATGTGTGGATAAAAAAGTTGAAAAGAGAGAGGTAAAATGTTTTCAGTCAGAGGCAGGGACCTTCAAAAAGGCTCCATGAAAGACAGACATGTAATGTACAGAATTCAGTGACTTATGATGTTTTCCTTTGGAAAATACAACCTGGAAGCAAGCATTGCACGTTGCTTTGCGTTAAAGACTAAGTTAATATTTTGATATGTTTTGGGAGAAGAAGAAAATTATCTTAATAGAATTAAATAATAATTTATTGGTCAGAATAAGAAGATGAAAGTTTTCACTGAAGAAATATTGGTCTTTTTCTGCTGACAGTATAAACTACTGTCCCATTTTCAGTTCTTTTCAAATTCTACTAAAAAAAAGTACAGTCATTGTTTAGAATTAACGTTGTTTAGAATTCTAGTTAAGAGCAGATGAATTAAAGATAAATGTACTTATCACTTATTACCCTAAGTACATTAGATAAACTTCCTCCGCGTTATAGCTGTCTGAGCCTAATGACACTAGTGTGCCTACAACAGCACACTAGTTTGAATCAAGAAACTGAAGCCCCTGGTTGGCCCTCCTTATTCTTTCTGGTTTGCAGCATGGAGTAGTTTTAGAGGGGGGAAAAAAAAAAAAAAAAAAAAAAAGATTCTTTTTGAATGAAACTAAACCAGAGAATATGTTCCAGGAACACAATGACGATGATCTTGCCACAAATTGGCAGTCAATCTATGGGAACAGACTAGAAAAAGCCCAGAATAACTTCCTCCTAAACACACATAATGAGGACATTGGACCCTTCACTCACTGGATTTTTAGCACCGACCACTTCACTGTGAAAATCCACTCCCATCAGGCCGCTAGTGTAAACAGACAAATTAGCCAAAGAACACAAAACACAAAGATGGTAAATGATATACCACACTAAAATTGTTAAACTGTTTCTATTCAGTCCTCCCTTAATGATAGAAATCCAAGATATTAGAACAGTATTATACAGCACTGCTCCAGTTTCTGCCTTTTTTCCATATGATGCGCCTGCTTCAATGAAATAGTCATTCTGGCTCTATTTGTTAAACTGCAAGATTGAATCTCTGTCACGTGATTTTATCATTTGATATTTACTATCCTGTTTGCGGAAATAGTGTTTGGCATTTTGCCACAATAAGAGTAAAGATACAGACTGGTGCAGCATTAAGGCTAAAAGGGAACGATTTCTTAATGGCTGATAGTGGTTAAGAGGTACTATCTTCCTCAGAAGTGGTGCATATATTATTTCAGAAGACATAAATATAAAAACACTATCAGGTGAAGATATTTCAATTAGAATTGCAGTTCTCAGGCTTTCTAATCTCCACTTGCATTTACTCCTGCTATTTGCAGCAATGTTCTAAAAAAATATACAGGAATATTCTCCTTAACATATAAGAAAATTATAATCTTTGAAAAAACACACTCACTAATCAATTTTACCATAAGAAAGAGAAGCTTGACTATATACTTAAGTAGTTGGTGCATCCTGAGTGATTAAACAGGAATGCAGATTTTGTAGAGATAATGCTTTGGTCATCTTTTGCACTATTTCAGACAGTGGGCTTATTCTAACCTTTCTGTATTTGACTGCATATTTCTCCAAGTGGAAAAGAAATCTAAATTTTTGAGCTGGAATTTTTCTGTCTTCAGCCTCAATATTTGTCTTTTACCTCAAGTCAGTACAGTTATTCTTTCAATTATGTGGACAAGAACAGGGCAGAATTCACTACTTACATTCTCATTTTAAATTTACATTCATTGAAACAGAAGAGTAAGAAAACTCAACACTTCTTGGATCATGCACCCCTTTAGATAAAAACTCATATCTGAAGACAATCTATTTTTAGTTGTGCGATAAATGCCTTCTGCACACTCACAAAGGAGCAGAGACAGACATGGGTGGGGGGAGCCTAAATAACACCCTTCTCTGCCTTCATCCAGGCTCATCTCAGGAGCCATCAGTCCATCTCCACAAGCACAGGGGCACAATGGCAAGTGAGAACCCATATCAAGGATTCAGAGGAAAGGACACCCTCTCCCAGCCCTTGCAAGGGCTGTCCCAGGACAATCTCAGTGTCCAGGTTTGAAACTCATCATGATGAGTCAATCCTGGAGTATCTATTGGACTGCTGGGGTTTTCCGCCTAGAGGTGTGGAACACAATGTGGGACAAAGGGGAAGAGCATTTTGGAATTGCACAGGACTTATTATGGGACATTTAGTGGAGGAACCAAAGGCAGGGAAAGGGATGTATCTAGGTGATTTGGGGAGGAACAAGTGTGGGAAAACAGAGAAATCAGGGGATCAAAAGCACTGGACAAAATTAACAGTCTGCTGGTTAGTACGGTTGTCTGGCTGCGTCCTGCACTTGACCAGTGCAGTCTGTCCTGTCTTCTCATTAATTTGCTTTCTAACTCTTTTCCTGAGTAAAGGACTCTGTTCTCTATGTGTGTATGCATCTGTGGGTACAGGGTCTGAGTGCCAGCCACTGAACTGGGACCCAGCTGGTGTTCTGCATGACAGCAACTGGAAAGACTGGAGGGAGTAAAATTGCCAGTGACTAGAGCGGGACTGGGGTGAAATGCCCATGTCTCTAACATGGTGAGACCACATAAGCAACTGACTGTTGGAGAGAGCAAGGGACTCCTGGGCAGCTGTCAGAGACACCATGTGGTATGGATGTCTCTAGGGTTGAGACCTGCTGAGGTATATGTGTGTCTCTAAGGGTGAGACAAGTGTGCGTGTGTGTGTATGGTGGTCTGTTCAGGACATGATCACTAATTTCCAATACCTATCACTTTGAAAATAGTTGAACAATTTTTCTTTGATTTTGTGCATCACAACATAACTAGGCGATGAAACCAAATCAAAAGAGCAATAAATAAACAATCCAACTCTTGTAAAGTTTGGTAAACTACAAATATCTGGAGCTACTAGAAAAAAGTGAGACAGGGTAGAAGAATCATTAAAAATCCAGGTTATAGCAGATCTCCAGGGATCATCTGGTTCAACAGCATGCTCAAATCAGGGACAACTTCAAAGACAGATGAGATTAGGTTTTTTAAATCTTCAGGGCTGGAAAAGCAAAAGACAAGATGGAATAGGAAGAGAAAAAGGAGCCACAGACCTAAAAGCCTTGTCAAAGGGGAAAAAAATAAGAAAAGGGAAGGCAGACATACATTGGAGGCATAAGAAACTTGAGTTACATACGGAATTTGAAACTGGTGTGATGGAGAGACTGAAAGCATCACTTGGAGTAGGAGATCAGATTAGTATCAGCTTTTTGAAGTAGTTGAAGGACAGTCAGAAAAACTAAGGGGGGTTACCAAGGTAAGAAATTTGGATGAAAAAAGAAGGGATTTCAGAGAGAAAGGTAAAGAAAAACTGACAGAATCAGGAAATAACTAAGGATTTGAAGAAGAGAAGCTGGAAAAGAGAAAGACGAGGAATGAAAAATGAGCTTCAATGTTTTAGGTCTCTATTGGGTGCATAGTAGAGTTTGGCTGGAGAAAGGAAAAAAAAGGATAAGGGAAAAAATTATCCTTTCTTCTAAGGGAAAAGTTGAGCAATAAAGTAAGTGTTAAAGAACAGCAGTTAAAAAACCAGTGCCTTCTGAGCTTAATTTATATTTGTTCATTTTGTTTAAAGTTCCCAGCACATCACTTATAGTTAAGCAAATTTAATACCACTCGAAGATACCAGATTGAATTGATTTGAAAGTACAGGATAAAAATTACTGAATCATATCAGATTATCATTAAGTAAAAAGTAGTACCTAATTTGTTCTGCTGGAGAAAGTGACTTGGTGTGGTTTGTCTGGTACTTGTAAGCAACTTTTAAATGGGAAATGCAAATGGCAGTGCTTAATTTGGTTGTTCTTGATAAACTAAATAGGAAATTCTTAGGAAGCCTTGCTGAGTTTATATTGATGTTCAATTTAAATGTGCCTAAAATCAATAATTAATTTGTAAAACTTACAATTTCAGGAAATTTCCAAATCCTTTCTAAAGTATCTTTTCTTACACACTTGAGACATATATTTTAATAAAGATAATGTTCCTGCAAAATCATGAAAGATGCAGTGATATAATGATTACAAAGTAAATAAATGTATTATTTTAAACATATTCCCAGGCTTTAATAGAACTGACTTGTTTTTTCACATACAAGTACATAAACAGAGGTCACTTACCAGAATATTAATGTTTTTGTACAAATGGGTATTTCAAACTGCATAATGCAGATTTGAGTCATTGATGTTGAATTAATTGTTCATACAACTTAATTGACTTCTGCACTATTTTTCTGTGGCATATGGTACTGTGGTATACGCTAATGATCACAGGGCCTGGTTCATCCTTATCAGTTTGAGTTTTTGAAATCTATTGAAGTCAGTAAATACTATGCAGAATAATTTTTTTAATTTTTTTTAAAAAAAGAACAGAGGGGAAGTGTGAACTGGCACATATGTGTTCTCAGCATCTTCTGGCCTCTGTAATAAGAGATCAGTTTTCACTTGTTTGATATCTGATTGTCACTAAGTGCATGATGTCCCTTTTTTATGTTGAATCACTAATTCCTTGCAACATTCACTGCTTCATTTTGAATGCAGTTTGCCTGAATGATAGCACCTATCAAGACCTACATTGTCAGGCAGTATTTTCTATCATCTGCTTTGTTGCCATTCTATTAATGTAAAGAGAATTTTATTAAAAAACCCAATCATACTAAATTATTATACTGGCTCCCTAGTCCTTCATAGAGGCCCAGGACTTTTTAAATAATAACTTTATATGATGGGCTATTTCCTGCTTCACTTGAAGAGAACAAAGTGCATTAAGTCTGTGGTAAACTTTAAAGTATCAAAGTGCTACCCTGCAGCTAACAATTTCCATGTGAAGAGCTGTGACTTGAGTCTGATTTGGAAAATGTGTGTGATGATTCAGATCATGGATTTCTGGTAAAGAATACTTTATGCAGCACAAGAAAGGATGATATCAAGCTTGCTAAAAGGAACTGGATGTCACATTACATTACATACCTTGATATGCCTTGATTTCCTGCAAAACATCTTGCTCTGAAGAGCAGTATTTGCCAGTGATTTAGGAGCACCCTGAGAGATCAAGAATTTTATAGGGGTAGGATGCCCTGGTCACAGGTTTTATTCTGATTTTGGGGAGGAAAGGAGTGGGGTAAAATGAAAACTTCCTACTTCTATGGAACTACAAAGTATCTGGAAGAGATTGTTTCATGGTTATGCTGGCTTTGGGGCAGTCTGCCCTGAAAGAAATATGAAAAGCTCACATATACTCAAAGGATATGTCCAGTGAACACATGATCTGCAATACTCAGCACATACATGGCAAAAGCTCCTTTGCAGAGTTTCTTATTGCCACTTCTCTCCATGTATCACCTTCACCCTTGTCTTCTGCAAGCCAGCAGTCTACGGAAAGACAAATCTGTTCATCAGAAAGAGGGACTACTCTTTCAAGTCTGACTTCCTTCAAGTACCAACTGGGATCATTTCCAGTGTTGTCATGACCAATGCGGATTTTATACAGCTGCCCAAGATCTCCGAGATTAATCTGTAACGACAAAAAAAAAAAAAAAAAAAAAAAAAAATCCTTGATTTTAGTAACAAATCATAATGTTGTCTTTTAGCAATCGTTCTTATACTGGGCATGTAAGCTAAATGTGCAGCTAACATAACCCAGAGTAATGGGGTTTTTTAGAAGATGAAGCCCTAATATACAATGAATGTCAGAGCAATTGACCAAAAGCATACAAAGTAGTCTGCAAGCGTAATTTTATTGACTTCAGTATTGTATTATTTAAAGTGACTGAAGTGCTTGAACAATTCAGTCTGTTTTTAGATCTCTTGACTGAATACAGTTTGTAGTGTTATAATGTAAATCTTGATTTCTGGATAAATACCATAACAAGAAGTACCTTCAGTCATTGCTGCATGAAATAATGTATTTTGCAGTCCACACAGTTGCCATCAGCAGAGCCCTATTAACTATTCCTACTACTTACCAGTCTCCTATGGCCCAGTTTTTTCTTTGTCTTCTATTTTTATGTGCATTGGTGTCAGGGTTAACTGTTTCTGTAAGTGCTGACGCCACACTGCAGCAAATTTAAACAATAAAACATGACTATGTCACATTGAATACTGCAGCCCTGAAATAAGAACCACTTTGTTTTGGGCTGTGAAAGTTTTTTGAGCAATGCTGATGGCAGGAACCTAGGCACAAAAGCAAGGTTAACCACTTTCATTTTCAATTATGTTTTGAAAGCTCGTAGTATACAAAAAAAATCACAGAGAAAAAAAGAACAAATGGTTGTTTATTATACCATTATACTAATTTTGTACTGTTTAGCATGAAAACAAAAAGCAAACAAACAAAAAAACTGACAATTAACACCAACATTGCCCCAGTAGTCCAAATCACCAAAAAGGATGAACTAAGATTTGTATTTGAAGATCCATTGCATCTGGTCTTGAAGGTAATATTAATAAGTCTGCCCCAGAGTGAGATTTTCCCCTTCAGTGCTCTTTGCTGAGGAAGACTACAAGGTAATGTTCCTTTACTCTGTGGAGCTGGGAAATGTTATCTATGTGTAGACACATAGAATGGTTGGGGTTGGAAGGGATCATGTGGTTCCAACCCCCCTGCTGTGAGCAGGGACACCTTCCACTAGACCAGGTTGCTCAAAGCCTCATCCAACCTGGCCTTGAACACTTCCAGGGAGGGGACAGCCACAACCTCCCTGGGGCAACCTGTTCCAGTGTCTGACCACCCTCACAGTAAAGAATTTCTTCCTAATATCTAATCTAAATCTACCCTCTTCCAGTTTAAAGCCATTACCCCTTGTTCTATCACTACCTGCCCCTTCTAAAAAGTCCATCCCCAGTCTTCCTATAGGCCCCCTTCAGGTATTGGAAGGCTCCTAGAAGGTCTCCCCTAAGCCTTCTCTTCTCCATGCTGAATAGCCCCAACTCTCTCAGCCTGTCCTCATAGGAAAGGTGCTACAGCCCTCTGATTGTCCTTGTGGCCCTCCTTTGGACTCGCTCCAGTAGGTCCATGTCCTTCTTATGATAGGGGCCCCAGAACTGAATGCAGTACTCCAGGTGGAGTCTCACCAGAGCAGAGTACAGGAACAGAATCATCTCCCTTGACCTGCTGGCCACGCTTCTTGATGCAGCCCAGGATACAGTTGGCCTTCCAGGCTGTGAGTGCACATTGCCAGCTCATGTTGAGCTTCTTGTCCATCAGCATCCCTGAGTCCTTCTCCTCAGGGCTGCTAGCGATCCATTCTCTGCCTAGCCTGTATTTGTGCTTGGGGTTGCCCTAACTCAGGTGCAGGACGGCCCCACCTCTCAAACCTGTGAAGGTCCCTCTGGATGGCATGCCTTCCCCTTCAGCACATCGACCAAACCACACAGCTTGGTGTCATCAGCAAACTTGCTGAGGGTGCACTTAATCCCACTGTCCATGTCACCAACATAGATGGTAAACAACACCGGTCCCAATACAAACCCCTGATGGACACCACTCATCACCAGTCTCCACTTGGACATTGAGCTGTTGATTGCAACTCTTTGAGTGTGATCATCCAGCCAATTCTTTATCCACCAACTGATCCATCCATCCAGTACATGTCTCTCCAACTTAGAGGCAAGGATCATGCAGGACAGTGTCAAATGCCTTGCATAAATCCAGGTAGATGACATCTGTTACTCTTCCTTTATCCATCAACACTGTTAGAGGCACTAGAGACATATCCTTTTCACTTTTTTGTTGAAATGTTTTCCTAGGCAATGGCACAGGCTAATGTAACACTGACTTTTCTTGGTCATGAGGATCATCACAGAAGAGAGTCTTGCAGCCCTAATTGATCACAATTTCCTTTCATTCCTGAAGCAAGCCTGGCACAACTCAGTCTCATAAGATGATATTATGACACATATGCTAGTGCTCTAAAGTCTGAATAGAGTCACACTTATGGCCAGAGTAATAGGCTTTCCTATATTAAAACAGTATGTTAAAGGAAGAGTTGCTAACTGAAGGTATAATTATAACATAATTGCAATAAAATCATATACATCAAAAATATGCTGCTAATACTCACAGAAGAACTACAGCAGCAGATAAAAAGCTCTCTGAAAGTAACCACAAATGTAGCCAGGACATAGGCTAAGTTGCCATAATAAACCTGTCACCCAGCTACAAAGCAGAAACCTCTGCAGTGGGCAAGTGAGGATGCCTTGCAAATAAATATAACAACATATTAGAACTCTCACCCTGTATTGCAAACTGAAAATATTACAGTATTGGTGAACAACAAAGGTGGTGTTCTCCTGAGATCTAGGCACTGGCTGCTAGTTGTGCTGCAGAACTGTTAAAGAGCAATTTAGTAAATAAAACATTGAAACCTTTTGACCTCATGCCCATGATTAAATTCTGGCATAACTCCTGTTGAAGAGGAGTGTAACAGCCATTTTTTGCATACAGTATTCATTACCACGACTCTCAGTGACAACCAGGAAACTGTTAAAAAGCCTCTTTTGTCTTCTGAAGCATCTAATAATTTGGCCATGAAGCAAACTGAAACATTATTGACTAAAAAAATCTTGTGTATCTATAGTGGATATAATATGAGTTGGCTTAAAAGTGAAGCCATAACTTTCTTAATTATATTAATTTTATTTATCTTATTATGTTAAAGTGCATTTTTTTCAGAAGGAAATCTAAGATGGGAGATATGTTTCCAGGTGAATCTGCAAAGGGTTTCAACACTGTATCAAAGAATCATAGAATGGTTTGGGTTGGAAGGGACCTTTCAAGGTCATCTAGTCCAATCCCTGCAGTGAGCAGAATCATCTTCAACTAGATCAGATTGCCCAGAGCCCTGTCCAGCCTGACCTTGAATGTTTCCAGGGAGGGGGCATCTCCCACCATTCTGGGCAACCTGTGCCAGTGTTTCATAATCCTCAGTGTAAGAAATTCTTCCTTATATCTAATCTAAATCTACCTTCTTTTAGTTTAAAACCATTACTCCTTGTGCTATCACAATGGATCCTACTAAAATTTCTGTCCTCATCTTTCTTATAAGCATCTTTAAAGTACCAAAAAGTCACAATAAGGTGTCTCCAGAGCCTTCTCTTCTCCAGAGTGAACAATCCCAGCTCTCTCAGCCTTTCTCCAGGTGGGGTCTCACCAAAGCAGAGTAGAGAGACAGAATCACCTCCCTCAACCTGCTAGTCGCAATGTAGCCTTTGACACTGGTACAACTGGAGAATAACTCACAAAAATAAGCAGAAGTAGGATAGCTGACCAAGAAAGGGGAAAAAAAAAAAAAAAAAAAAAACAAACAAACAACAGCAATTTGTAAAAGAAGGAGAGGGAAATGATGAAACCCATTCATCACCATATCATCATGCAGGGACTTCCTATTACTGGATAAGCAACACAGCAATCCATCCAACCTAATCAAATGGTGTTCCAAGAAAAATCAATACAGAACAGAAAGCTGTGTCCAGATTGTGTCTCCAGAAGATGCAACCCATTCATCACCATATCATCATGCAGGGATCATCACCATATCATCATCCTGGTTGCAAGCAGTTAAATTAGATTCACTAAAGTCCTGTTTAGCATCTCTAAACATTCCTCCATTTCTGTCTTTCTATATTTCCTATCCCTCCCTAACATTCACACTCTAAAAGAGGACATAATATAACAAAATTAATATTCTTTTGCCAACATAAACACTGAATCTTGAGGTTGCTCTTCCATTTCCAATATTTACTAAATTCCCTTGAACTTCTGCATGACTTGAACACAACCTGGCATTTATAAATCTACTTTTGCAGGCAGAACATTCTGTGAAAATTTGTGGAGTAAAGTTGACTTTGCTGGTCTCATAAACAATATGCTTAAAAAAACCTTAGTCTAGTTGTTCTATACTCTGGCACCACAGCTGCAAAAATAACATTCCATTTTACATGGAAACGGCCTTTCTGACAGAACTGCAATAAATAGCCATGCAAAGAAGAAAGGGGGTCCCAGGACTAAAGCATCACTCTGGAAATCAGACAACTAGATTCTATTCCTGGATCTGCTTTAGCCTTCCTGAAAAACATTACATAATTCACAAGCCCTCTCTGCCTCACTTTCTCAACTGTACAAGGACAACACTGATATGCCTCTCACAGGGACACTGTAAAGCTCTCTTCATGAATTTTGAGATCCTCAAGAGAAGACAGAAGTCCAAAATTCTGTATTTTTTCTAAAATTTTCTGTTCATTTTGGGTTAGCTGTTATTTTTCCGTAACTCAATTGACAGATCAAAAATTATCAATTGTAATTCTCCTAGCTAACTTTGTAAAGCTAGTGTTTTTGCTCAAGGATAATGTGATCTCACTCACAGTTACCTAGTCTCTCATGTAGTCATGCAATTTCTGTTGCCACTAGCGGACGTTGTGCAGACAAAACAAGGAATAGCAACAAGCTGCTCAGCAAATACCTTGTAAATCTACTGAAGAAGATGGTCAATATAATAAAGACATTCCTCCACTATACTGTCATTGGATGTTGCAGGTACACAAACTTCCTAAATGACAAGGACACACAGAGACAAAAGACTAGTATATTTTGTGATAGGTCTACATTGCCCTGCTAGAGTCCTAGCAACCATACACCTGAGTTAGCACAATAGTCCCTCAGACTGGCCAGTCCTGCTTCTCAGGGCACACAGCTTCTGGTGAGCACTGAACAGCAATGCTACAGCAAAAGTAGCAGCTTGAGGCTAATCTTTGCTGGCATCTGCAACAAAGCATTGACAAAATCATCAGATATCTAATCCTCAGCCAAAGCATATGGTCAAAGCACTGCGGAGGTTCAAAAGCCTGTTTATTACAAATATATTAAAAATTGGTTTGCAAAGTTCCTTTTTCCCCTGTAAATTCATCAGCTTGATACGGTACAGTTAGGACATGGATGGAAATTCAAAGTCATAAAATTTAAGAGATAACAGTTTGGGGGTATGAAGCTGCTATTCTGATGTGGTTTACATTAGCCATTTATAGAACATAAATAAGACCTAAACTCCTGCAGAGGTAAAAAACAAGGGCATTGAAACACACATATCTCATTGAGGTAAAGGAATCTAGATATCACCAACATCAGATACACTGATCTTGGGGATTGCCTAATAGAGAGGTCTTCTGACAAGTATCAACCTCATGCTCTTCCCAGCAAAAAGTTTTACAAAACACTTGAATCATCATTTACAGTTCAGTTATTGGTTGACTGTGAAACTCCTGATGCATCAACTGATTTGTGTCAAATTCTGTGATAAACTCTAAAAGGGTGTTTTGCCAATTGATGGGGGTCAACAAAAAGGACACCAGTACCAACCAAAAGAGTAAGCTTATCTTACTGTCTATTTCCAGGTAATATAAGAAGGAGATAATACAGTATTAACAGAATAAGCTAATTATATTGTGTTGTTGCTAAGCAACAACACAAAGTTAGGCAATGCATCTAATCATTACTACACAAACCATAGTGATTAAGAAAGATACATCACCAATTGCCCTATCAGTACATTACCATCATCCAGACCCGCAGTCACTGGGGGGCCCCAGAGCAGCAATGGTTTGGAGAACCTCTCCCGGTAATTGGGAAGTCCTGTGTAGTACATCCACCCGCAAATGAGGCTACCAAAGAATCTCTGCATGGGGGTCCAGCTTTATAATACTCAGTTACCAAACTCAGCAAGTCAGGATGACTTACACTTTTCTTTGTGAGTAAGCATCTGGTACATCATCCTCCAAATTGGATTCCACCCAAAGCCTGGCCAGGGCTTGGAGAGGAACCCAAAGGAGTATTTCTATTCTTGTGCTCTTAACCACATTTCTCAATTGATATCTGTCTGGTTTTACCATCTATTTCAGTTCTGGTCTGAACCACATGTTTCTCAACTGGTATCTGGCTGGTTACAAATATTATTACATATGCTGATTGCTGCTAAAAATTTGCTGGTTTCTGTTGCATTATAAATATTATAGTAAATATAATCTTTACATGGTCCATCTGGAGGTCAACTATTGGCTTGGGCCTCTTCCCCAGGCCTCAGCATACCAAGGGGATGGACCTCATACGGACCCTGCTTATGTGAGAGATTGGCAGCACTTGTTAACCTTAATAATATCATTGTAAGTACAACAATAGTAGTGATTCTATTCTCTTTGTAGTATTTTTCTTCATTCTTATAGGCAATAGTTTCAACACTCATTATATTTTATAGTATGAATATCAATACCTATTATTGAAAAAGCTGTCCACCACTTTCAAGAGGGACACATTTTCAGAGTTAGCTTTGCCTCAGCAACACCCATATTCTAAATGTTAATAATGCTAATTAATACAATTATATGTTTTGCTCATTGCTACTACTTATTTTTTTCTACAAGCATAGGACTAAATTATCTTCTTATTAAAGGCAATGGGAACATTTTCATTAAATCATGCATTAGAAAACTTGGCCTTACTTTTTGAATTTGAACCTTACAAAGCTCATATTTTACAATTTGTCTCTAAGCACAAATTGAAAACCAGGTTTATTAGCAAGTTCTTCCTAAAGAGGATGCAAGGACTAAATTTTAATTCCATTTCTAAATGAGCTATGCAAATACTCATCAGTCCCTAGAATACCTATAACATTTTCAGTGGAGTCAGTATCATCTGTTTTCATATACTTAAGGTGTTTAACTATGTAAAAAGTGAAGTAAGAGTTCCTTGGCTTAACAAGATACTGTTCAGTGGAAAGATACTTCAGTAAAAGGATGGAAAGAATATATGTAATGACTCCATTACTCTTTTATATAC
>NW_010325116.1:117637-121612 GCF_000700745.2 Antrostomus carolinensis | reverse complement strand
GTTTCCTGCAATCTCCTTGAAATAAACTATCATGAAAATAATTTGGATAAGTCAACACTTCAGAAGCAGCTACACCAAAATCCCAAAGTCTAACACAACCAGTAGAGGCTATGCTTTACAGACAGTTATTAAATTCATGTAAGACCACCTCATTAACAGAATTTTAGAGGTCATGTGCAGCAGCTGGATTCCCAAAGGAAAGACAAATCATCGACTGCATTGGTTTAACTTCTATGGTATCTGCATATAATGAAGAAATCTTTGGAAGTAGAAGATACTTTTAAATTTTCAGCACGCAGCTGGTAAATGTTGCCAAAAATATAACTAATGTACGGTAAAATACCCAGGGTCCACTCACGGTGCTTACATTTTTCAGATGTCTGAATTCAGACAATTTGTTAATTGTGGCAGACAAACTTGGCACAATTGCACACTAACTCAAGAATTAGAATATGTCACAGGTGCTCACGTAGAACTTTAACAGTCTCATGATAAAGGTGGATATATACATGTAAGGAGTAGCATTAAAGGCCACACAAAAATTGGCATTATTTTTTCCCAATTTGTACTTGATTCTGTCACAAACATAGGCTGGGTAAACAAGTACTGCTCATTGCACACTGACAGTTAAACACTTTCTTTTCCAGTCCACTCAAGCTTTTTTCATCATAGCCCAATATCAATACTCACTCACTTGACCTTCCTACACAGGCTATTGTTCACTAAAATGGATGCCAGTTATCTGTTACCATGTGAATTGGAAAAAGGAAATGTCACATTTTTGTTACCTGTTAAATTAATGGTACCAACAGACAGGGGTTTTTTTCCCCACTCTCAAGTAGAACAAATTACAAAATATTTTAAGAATAACATTAAAGCTCTGGAAGAATTTTTCTTTTACTGTCTGGTTAATTAAATTATGCCAACACCAAGTATTTATGGTCTCAGGGTGTCAGTTCTTGAATGTAAGCACAAAACTCTCATGTTAGGAGAATGTAGACGCTCAGATATCTGAGAGATCTCAGAGTGATATCCACTTTTCCAAGTCAGACTAGGAATATTTTACCTGATTTGAAACTTTCCATGATGCTCAGGTGGGGAGTTAAAACACTGTCTACGAGAGGATGTCTCAACAATGTAGTTACTGTGACCACATCAGACTTCAACTTTCTGCATTACCCTCCTAGGGACTAAAGGAATTTTTTTATATCTTCCTGAGATAAAGAAGGTCAACAGCCTTCTGGTCTGCAATAGGAAGAGTGTTGCCAGCAGATAAAGGGATGTGATTATGTCCCTCTACTTGGTCCTGATGAGACACACCAGGAGTGTGTACAATTCTGTTTACAGTTCTGAGCTCCCTAGTACAAGAGATTTGGACCTACTGGAAAGAATCCAGTGGAAGGCCATGAATATGATTAAGGGACTGAAGCATCTCTCACATGAAAAAAGGCTGAGAGAGCTGGGACTGTTCAGCCTGGAGGGGAGAATCTTATCAATGCATATAGAACCCTGATGGGAGGGACTAAAGAAGATAGAGCCAGACTTATCTCAGTGGTACTCAGTGAACAGTCAAGAGACAATGGGCACAAGATGAAATACTATGAATTCCACTTAAATATATGAGGAAAAAATATGGTCAAATGTTGGAACAGATTTCCCAGAGAGGTTGTAGATTGTGACATATTCAAAACCTAACTGGACAATGTCCTAAGCAACCTCCTGTAGCTGGCCCTGCTTTGAGCAAGAGGCTGGACTAAGAAATCTTCAGTGATCCCTTCTAACCTCAACTAGTCTGTAATTCTGTAGCACTTAGTGTAATGACATTACCTTATTGACACAATTATCTCTATCTGAGCACCAGATTCAACATTGCTAGTACTAAGAAATCCCTATAATGCACAGTGAAAATAACTTTTGCAAGAGATAAAACTGTTAAAGGGCTGTCAAAGAACTGGCCATATAAAGTGAGGGCCATCAGAAACTTTATCACTTTATCATCTTCTGTTTCAATGCAAGATAAATTTATCTCATCCTGTTTGGCATAAGGCCTGTACTGTATAAAGTGTCTATTCTCTTTACAGATGTACCAAGCCCAAACAACAAAAAAAAAAAATTAAGAGCAAGAGTGAGAGAATAAGCCACTCATGTCATATCACTCGCTTCTGAAAAGTGTTCAGATACTGAGATGATGGGAGGCATAAGAATGTGAATAGACTAGAAAATGACTGAGGGGAAGGCAAAGCAAGGCAAGAGCATGGATGAGTAAAAGCTGAGACTGGATTTGGAGACTTCACATGGGAAGGTGGGGAAGTCCTTAGCACAGAGACCTTTAACAAAGGAAACTAGTGCCACAAAATTTCAGTAACAATCACCTGAAGTCTATTGGGGGTTAAAATGGACATTGTAAACATGGAGAGAGCAGTTACTCAAGAGAGACAGACAGGGGATTTTAATACATATTAATCATGGACTTGTGTTGCCATCAGACAGAAAAAAAAAAAGTTATATAGATATATGCATGTATATGCTCTTTACGATCATTCTATGTTGATAGAATAAGCTAAATTTTGCTCCATGCGCAGGCTATAGCTGATAAAGATAATTTTACACACTTCACCCTTCTGTCTCAGTAAGGAATGACGTTCATGTTGTTATCATATACATCTTGTAGAGAGATGGACAGTTTCAAGTGGAATTAAAGCCAGCAGCATGAATCTTTTGTGCTGCCTTAAGCATATCTAACTAAAGCCTGAGTTTCTCTAAGTTTTATTCAACTGTTTCTGGACCTAAATGGTCATTATGGCAATCAGGGACATCTGGAAAATAGCAGGACACAAGCTATGCTCAGTTTTTAGGCATTGGCAGTCCCATGGTTAAGAGAGTGGATAGCTACACTAGCGCTTGCGGTCACTTTTGCAATCTTCCCACTTGGGATGAATTCTCACTGAGCTCATTACAGGCTCTTTTATTCTAACAATGGGAGGGAAAGCATGAAAATGGATTTGTTTCAACCTATTTTTACAACATTTAGCTTTCTCCCCACTGCTTCTCATTTTACTTTCGAGATCTCAGTTTTGACTGATGAAAGAATGAATACGGATCCAGGGAACAGAAATGAAAGACACACAGTGAAACACAACAGATTTTTACAGTCCATAGGGCTGATTCTAAAGGAAGGAGTGTCAACTATTAATGCATAGATTATTTAAAATTATTGACAGTTTTATTTAAACAGGAGGAAACCAAAATGAAAAACAACAGATAAACTCCTAAGTATAATGCCTCCATGTGATGCAATAAGGCACACCTGATGAGCACAATTCTTTACAAACAAGACAGATGGCACTGGAAGGAAAAAGACTGGTTTTATCACCATAACAATCTCATCACAAGAACTCTATTTATTAAGTTTTATGATCAAGTATCTTTGAGTATTAGTAGGAGCCCAGCTTTTTATCTACCTATATTTCTGGCATTTTGCCCTGAGAGAGTACAGCAATGTTTAAAGGACTGTTCATACTGATGAAGAAACTAGTGTAACTGGATATGGCATCAACTTTACAAGTTAGAGAAATGGGTTCATGCAGCAAAATTCACACCAGAGATGGATTCCAGTTTCCAATTCACATAAAATATCATGCATACTCCATGTCCCATGCTTGCAAGCATGAAGCAACTATCTTCCTTACAAAGACAGTAACCAACTACAAAATATAACATAGGGTTAAATTGAAGATTTTGAAGATTTCTTCTTAGGAAAAATATCCAGCATTCTTAAGAGCTTAATATAGTGTTATTTAAGATAAAGCTGACAATGTTTTGAGCTCAGTAAGACCAAAACTGCCGTAAAGAGATTGCGGAGCTGATAATGAAGCAAACTCACAAAGCAAAGCATGGAAGAAGAATTGTTAAGGAGGTGCTAGGTCCTGCCACTCTCACTAAGGCTAGCATGCAATATTTTGAAAGTAGATCTGC
>NW_010325116.1:112232-117592 GCF_000700745.2 Antrostomus carolinensis | reverse complement strand
AGAAGAGCAGAATTCATACCCGAAGGTGTGGAATTATTCTGTACTGAAGTTAAAAAAAAAAAAAAAAAAAAAAAAGAGAGACTGTAGCCGGTTTTATGAAACATAATAGGCTTATAGTCTTCTGCTTAGTTCTCTTTGACACCAAAGGGAATATTTGGCATGACCAAACATTAAAAGAATACTTATAAAAAGAATTTCTTTATCAAATAATGTGTACACTCATAAGAGATAATTCGTCACATTTCAAATGATGATGCAGAATAGAGGGCTCTGGAGAATATAATTTACAATATAATTAAAGCTTTAGTGTCTTAAGCAACTCAACATACTGCCAAAATCAGCATTTTTGAAATACAGAGAAATACTCAAGGACTGTGATGACACCAGAGGAAAATGCAGGAAACAGATCATAGCTGTGATGAAAGCTGTAACTTATGGTAGATTGATATCCCTTTATTGGAGAAGGAATGTATCTCAACAGAAAAATTATGTCTTAAAAGCTATCCCTGAATAGTAACAGAAGCAGAAAACCATGGTCTAGAAGCAGTTTCTTTGAACACACAGGAACAATGACAGACCAGAAAGGGAAATCCATCAAATTTAAATTCCTTTTCTTTGCCTTTCCCGTATTGTTCATCCCTGACTTTCCCATCTAGTAGGAAAAATTGCTAAGCCACAAGGGCAAATATAGGGCAGTTTACACACAACTATCTTGTGAGAAACTAGAGTCCAAGACACCAGTCAGAAACAAAAACTCTCCTCATCACATCACTGTAGATTACCTTCAGTGAATTTCATGTGCTACCATCATATGGAAATCTCCAAGGGCAACAGCCTTGTTACATTCTACCTGCTTTACACTAGAGGTCAACCAGGCTCTAATCTAATTTAATTAAACACAAACCTTAATCACAGATAGACAAAGTTAATGATGTTACACTGGCTGTATACACCAATGCAAGCAGCATAAAAATCAAGTTCTAGATGAGCAACAAAATCTCAGGAATATACAGAGGTACACCTTGATTTATTCAAGTTTTAATAACATTCTTTTTTCATTATTTTTAACATTACTGAATATTCATTTTTTACTTTTAAACTTTTAAGTATCCAAGTTACTATGCAATTAACTGTACTTTCTATCAGACTACTATTCTTGATTTTTTTTTAAGATAATCCAGTACAATTTTGTCTCATTGCCATTTTGTGGGCCATTTGTCTGTCATTTCTTACTATATCTGTGACCAAAGGGATTCTGAAATGAGATGGTGCTTTGATTGTTTCTGTGGGACATGATTGTGCTTTATTTTTTCAATTATATGGTGCTTAACATTTCCTTAAAAAACAGGGGATTACCTGGAGTTTAAATAACCTTCAAATATGCAGCATATTTCTACACAAAGGTTGCAAGTCAAGTACCGCTTAGTCAAGATTTTCCCCAATATACTTAACAGATTAAACTAGTACTATAGAAAGCAATAGGGGCTGTCCAATTTTTCTGCAAATCCATAGTTTTTAGCAATATTTATGTTATCACAAGGTGCTCTTAATGTTGGAAAACTGCAGAATTAACGAAGTGCTAAATAATTTAGAGAACATGGGTTTCTTTTGGATTAACAAAGAACTCTGCTACCTTATTAAATTGAGACATTTAAGGGGAGAAAACATGGGAAAAGAAAACAAAATTACTTTATCTGTTCTTTTCTTTCTCTCTGCATTGATCAGCACTGACTGAAAATCAAGTAAGTGGGTTGGAGAAAGAATGGATGGACAGTAATCTAGTCAACACTGAAGCTTTGATGGTGTGATTCAGGGAGAAGCCTTCTCAAGAACATTGAAGTTTAAAGGTCTCGTTACACACGAATTTAAAAGTTTGATTATACAATTAGATTTTGTAAAAGGCATAAATTGTACTCCTCAGTCCAGATTAATCATATTTAAACTTCACCAAAGTGACTTGCCTAGCCTCCAAGCTTCTTCCAGGCCCTCAGTGGTGTATCACCAAAGAAAAAGTCAGGTGCAAAGACCTAGGTATGGTGTGGAAGACCTAAATCTGGTTGCTAGTGTGGATGGCAAGAGATCATCAGAGTTCCTGGATCAGGTGTCAGGTCTTGCTTTGATGCTGGAAGTATAAAAATGATGCTTTGAGAAACATACTCTTCCTTCCAAAGAGAGAGAAAACTAACAAATGTTCTTTGTACTTCCCGCAATGAACTGAATAAACGAGTAAGAACTTGCTGTCAGACAGCATTAACCAGCTGAATAAATATCCAAGATTACCATCTAGCCAGAATGATTTGAAAAGCAACACTTAAAATTCAGTCTTCAGATAAACACTGATTGCACCTTCCTATTTTGATATGAGATAATCTTAAACCAGCATTATCTGCAAACTTTAGCCAGGTTACGTTCAACTTAAATAAATGTAAGGCAAAGACCACCACTGACTTGCCTTTGCCAGAACTTACATATTTAAATTTCAAACTAGAAAACAAAAATTTTAAAAGTCATGTTTATCATGCATGAATTATTTCAACCTAAATGATGTCACAGATTTAATGATTGCAACAGGTACAGTCCTGAGGAGCTAAAGGAACTGGAGGAAATTGTAGGAATTATAGGAACTTGGAGAAACCCTGGGATATTTCATGCTTCTGAAGCATCTCTCAGAGGTTTCTCTGAAGAGAGAGGTCTCCCCATTTGCTTGGAGAAGTAGGACACCACTAGTTTAAATCACCCGAGTTAACTGACTCAGTCCCTAGCCATCCCTCCTTTCCTACTTTTTCCAAGAAAAGATTCGCATGACATTGTGCTTCTGCAGAAATCTGAGGAAGCCCATGGAAGAATTTACAGTGGGTGCTTACAAAGATGAATATGCAACACAAGCCATAGCCAGGACTATCTTATTAAATCAATGCAAAGAACAGGCAAAGAAAGTTTTTTCTATCTCTGCAAATGAAGAATATCTAGTTAAAACTAGTTGTTCATCAAGCAGATGCACATCAAGCAGTTATGAAGCTGATTCTGAGATGCATGTCTGTCTGATGCAGTTCTGAATACATTTCCTGATTCAAATCTTACCATCATAAAAATCAGCCACTCCCTCAGAAATACTTGATGATCTCTACATATTGCTTTGAGTCCTTTTTATTACTGCTATCATCCAGTTTTGAGAAAAGCTATTTTGCATACGTTACTAATTCTCCAGTGTTTATATAACAGCCATACTTACCTTAAATGTATCTTCACTGTTGGGATTAAACAGCTGGTGTTTCCCAGATCCCAAAATAATAGGACCAGAAGCTTTGTTTTCTCCATACACATAAAGGGATACTGTTGCTGTTGTGCCAGCTGTTTCAAAATCCCCGGTGACTACAGTAATCTTCCAGTCTCCTTCTGTAAAGTAAAAAATAAAATCATAATCCTTTTATAACTGTTACTGATACGTAGCAAGTCACCTGAAACATATAAATAAAAGCATAGTTTAGCCCAGGGACCATAACTACTCTGCACCTAAAAGGTAATGATGCTGGGAGAGGCAACAGAAGATTGGCAAAATATTGCATTGTTGAAACTCAACTTAGGCAAGTTGTGTAACTTTAAAGATTTAGGAGGCTTGCAGTGTACTAAAGCTGTAAATATGAACATAGAGCCCAGTGAGATTTCTAGTGATAACGCTGTGGGTCATCCCAGAAAAAGCCCAACCTGCAGAATTTGGATTATGACAGCATGTATAACCAAGAAATGCAACGGAGAAAAGTATCAAGGTATCCCAACTAAGTACAACTTCCTCTTATTTTATGTTGACATGATACATCAACAGGAACTCTGTTTGTGTGGATGCAGGCATGACATTGAGATTAGCATGAAAAAAAAGATTTTGGAGAAAATTCTGACACTAGACAAGGACTCTGTAGAAAATAATTTTATACAAAACTTCCCTGATACTAAAATGTCATCTCTGCTCCCATACAATGCATACAAGTTATTTAAATATTTGAAAGCAGCTTAATATAAATCTTATTTCAAAAAAGAACAATTGATAATTGGAAAATGCATCTCCACATCTGAAAAGCTGTGATCACACGCTCTCCTCCTCTCTTTTGATTGCAGCTTTTTCCTGTACAAAACAAGTTCCACTTAGTGACTTAAATTCACTCTGTGCAAGGCAAATGAAGAACAAATGAATTACCAGCCCACAGTCATCTTAGAAATAAATGCCACAGTGTACAGTGCAGCTTTATTAATAGAAAGCTGTCTGATAATGCCTGCATGAATTAAATCTGTTGTCTGACAGAAGTATTTATCTTGGGCCAGCATACCCAAAGATATCCTTCAAGAATTTGCCCCAAAGACTGAACTGGAACGGGAAGTTTGATCTTCTGTTTTCCAAATTTTTGAGGTCTGGTTGACGTTTGCTTTTGGAAGGTGATAGATTTTTAAATACACATAAATACACCGCTGGGAATTCAGAAAACAGCAACAGCTCATTTTTTTCTGATCAATCAGGTTGAGAGAGGTGATTCTTGGCTCTGGTGAGATCCCACCTGGATTACTGCGTCCAGCTCTGAGGATGCCATCACAAAACAGACATGGACCTGTTAGAGCAGGTCCAGAGGAGGGACACAAAAATTATCAGAGGGTTGGAACACTTCTCCTTTGAAGAAATAATAGAGTTTTCTGTTCTTGGAGAAGTTAGGAGAGGTGTCAGCTGGACTGCCACCTTGGACTTTTGGAGGGCAGACTTTGGACTATTCAGAAGTCTGGTTGGCAGAGTACCTTGGAAGGCACTAATGAAAGGGTAAAGAAGTCCAGGAAGGCTGGACACTCTTTAAGAAGGAAATTTTAAAGGCACAGGAGTAGGCTGTCCCCATCTGCCAGAAGACGAGCTGGTGGGGAAGAAGACTGGCCTGGCTGAACAGGGAGCTTAGGCTGGAGCTCAGGAAAAAAAGGAGAGTTTAAGATCTGTGGAAGAAGGGACAGGCAATGCACGAGGACTACAAAGACCTCATGAGGCTACGCAGGAAGAAAATTAGAACGGCTAAAGACCAGGTAGAACTCAATCTTGTATCAGTAAAAGGCAATAAAAAATGCTTCTATAAATACATTAGTAACAAAAGGAGGGTGAAGGAGAATCTTTATCTCTTATTGGATACACAGGGAAACATTGTGACAAAGGATGAGGAAAAGGCTGAGGTACTCAATGCCTTCTTTGCCTCGGTCTTTAATGACAAGACAGGTTGCTCTCTGAATACATGGACCCCTGTGCCGGAGGATAGGAATGAGGAGCAGAACGACACCCCCATAATCCAAGGGGAAATGGTTAATGAGCTATTTCACCACTTAAGTCATTCACAAGC
>NW_010325116.1:90832-112221 GCF_000700745.2 Antrostomus carolinensis | reverse complement strand
TGAAGAAAGGGCGCGAGGAGGTGCGTACACAAAGCCACTCTCCATCATTTATCAGCAGTCCTGGCACACTGGGGCGGTTCTGGCTGACTGGAAGCTGACCTATGTGACGCCCATCTACAGGAAAGGCCAGAAGGATGATACAAGCAACTCCAGACCTGTCAGTCTGACCTCGGTGCCAGGGAAGGTGATGGAGCAGATTATCCTGAGTGCCATCACACATCACATGCAGGACAACTAGGGGATCAGGGCCAGTCAACATGGGTTTATGAAAGGCAGATCTTGCCTGACTAACCTGATCTCCTTCTATGACAAGGTGACGCTTAGTGGACCAGGGAAAGGCTGTGGATATGGTGTACCTGGACTTCAGTAAAGCCTTTGACACCATTTCCCATAGCATTCTCCTGGAGAAACTGGCTGTTTGTTGCTTGGATGGATGTACTCTTCTCTGGGTGAAAAACTGGCTGGATGGCTGGACCCATTATTAAACTGTTCTTATCTCAACCCACGAGTTTTATCACTTTTACCATTCCCATTCTTTTCTCCCATCCTGCTTGGGGGGAATGAACAGCTGTCTGGTGCTTAGTTGCCAGGTAGGGTTAAACCATAACAGTCCTTTTTGGCACCCAATGTGGGGATTGAACCCCTAACCCTGGCTCAGAAAAAAGAGGCAAGTCTATGAGCTTTGGAAGAAGGGACAGGTCTCTCAGGAGGACTAAAAGGATAAAGTGAGATCTTTCAGAGAAAAAATCAGAAAATCAAAAAATTGAGGGTAGGAAGGCTCTGCAGGGATATCTGGACAGGTTCGATCAATGGGCAGCAACCAACTTTATGAGGTTCAACAAGACCAAGTGCTGGGTTCTGCACTTGGGTCACAACAACCCCATGCAACGCTCCAGGCTTGGAGAGGAGTGGCTAGAAAGTTGCCTGGCAGAAAAGGACCTGTTGGTATGGGTCGACAGCCAGCTGAACCTGAGCCAACAGTGTACTCAGGTGGCCAAGAAGGCCAACAGCATCCTGGCTTGTATCAAGAATGGTGTGGCCAGTAGGACTAGGGAAATGATCCTCCACCTGTACTCAGCCTTGGTGAGGCCACATCTTGAGTACTGTGTTCAGTTTTAGGCTCTTCACTGCAGGAAAGACGTTTGAGGTGCTGGAGTGGGTCCAAAGGGCAACAAAGCTGGTGAAGGGTCTGGAGAACAAGTATTAGGAGGAGCAGCTGAGGAAACTGGGGTTATTTAGCCTGGAGAAGAGGAGGCTGAGGGGAGACCTTATCGATCTCTACAGCTACCTGAAAGGAGGGTGTAGAGAGGTGGGAGTCAGTCTCTCAGGTAACAAGTGATAGAATGAGAGGAAATGGCATAGAGTTGCGCCAAGGGAGGTTTAGATTGGTTATTAGGAAAAAAATATTTACTGAAAGGGTAGTCAAGCATTGCAACAGGCTGCCCAGGGAGGTGGTGGAGTCACCTTCCCTGGTGGTATTTAAAAGATGGGTAGATGAGGTGCTCTAGGGACATGGTTTAGAGGTAGAACTGGTACTGTTAGGTTTATGGATGGACTTGATGATCTTAAAGGTCTTTTCCAACCACTATGATTCTATGATTCTAAAAAAGGTTGTAGTTCAGCCTGGAGAAGAGAAGGTTCCAGGAAGACTTTATTGAAGCCTTTCAATATATCGAAGGGGCTTATAAGACTTTACCAAGGCTTGTAGTGACAGGACAAGGGGAAATGTTTTTAAACTGAAAGAGGATAGGTTTAGACTGGGCATAAGGAGGAAATTATTTATGACAAGGGTGATAAGACACTGGAATATGTTGCCCAAAGAGGTTGTGGATGCTCCATCACTGGAAGCGTTCAAGGTCAGGATGGATGGGTCTCAGCAACCTGATTGAGTGAAAGATGTCCCTGTCCATGGCAGGAGGGGGTAGACTAGATGATCTTTAAATATCTCTTCCAACCTAACCATTCTATGATGCCATAAATGAAGTGAACCATTCAATTTCCACTAAAAATTCTCAGACTCCAGCTTGTAACAACTCTTTTGTGCCTTTGAAAATCTGCATCCTCACAGCTTTCTCTATATACCCACTTTCTTGACAAAAGAACCATAGCACCAGGCTACAAAAGGATCAGCATCAATTAGAAGGGTGAAAAGCCTCTATACACTGAAGCTGGAAACAAAGAGCATAAGCAGGGGCTCCCTGCCCCATAGAAGAGCTCATTTACAAAAAAAGTCAGCCTCTTCTGTTTTCGAATTATATAATATTAATTCCTTAAAGACAAAGTTCCTTTGGACCATTTGGCTGGAAAATAAGGACAATTCAATTTACAAATGCTTATGAAGAATGGTGCAAAAGGTAAAATATGATGCACTACTCCTAAAAATTCAAAAGTCATTCAGAAACAACTAGTCATTTTAAACTCAATAAAATGTATTTTCTTTTGAACTTGTCCATTGTCTGATTTATTGTACCTCAAGTGTTTTTGATGGCCTTTTCTATTCTATTATCCTTTCCAAGTCTCTCTTTTGTTAAGCAATACAGTTTTGAAACAACGCAGCTGGTACTCTTGAGACTGTACATTCTAATTAGCTCAACTCCTGCCTCCAAAGGATAATCGTAGTATCAGTAAACCATTTTGCACACAAGTACAATTCTCAAGGTAAAAAAGAGAATCACATTTCCCCAAAAGCATGATAAAAATTTTTTGGTTTGCACTCCTCTATACTGACTTTGAGATTTTTTTACTATTCTGGAAACAGGCACGACTTCAAGTTTGAAGGACAATGTGGGTATAGGAGAAGAATCCTAAAATTCTCTTTGATGCTAGAAACCCTCATTGTATTCCTGCATACTTCCAAATAAAAACTGGAAACAGTAAGTATTACAAGCACGTAATTCTTCTTCTCTTTGGCACAAAAATTGGGGTTTGTTCTGATGAGTTAGAATACCAGTAGTTCCGTAATGACTGAAGAGGAATACACATTGAGGAAAAAAAACATACAGAAAAATGTGTAATGAGGTGACTTTAATTTAGCATACATGGAGGAAATGTGCAACCTGACACCAAGTACAATTCTGGGGACATCATAAAGTGGTACCTTACCACAGATGACTTTCTATACATTTTCTTTTTTTTTTTTTCTTTTCTAGAATATTACAAACAATACAATACACTAGAAAGTTCTACTTCCACAAAAAAACAATTCTATTTTTAAAAAATATATAAAATTAAATTAGATATTTAAAAAAGCTCATGGGAAAAAAGTGAACAAAATCTCAGATCAACTATTCAACCAGGAATTGGAGCAGTCTCTGTCGGTGTAGGACACACAACTTCAAGTCTCTTTCCCACTGTTCCATATTTCACCAAGTGCCTCAAACAAGAGGCTATTTTGTGCATATGCTTTTGGCTTCCTAACTCTGATTGAAACATTTGCAAAAAATCCACCTTGCATTTCCATGAAACAGGGTTATTTTGACAGAGGGTAAGTTTTTTCAGCGACAAAGCTGACCAGCTCTTCTGGACAGCACAAAGACATCTCTCTCCGAGTCAGGATGAGAGTGCTGTGAACAAAATGTTCATCTCCAAGCTCATCTCCACTGAAGATAAGCCAGCTGGATATATACGTAGTTTCTCCTGCTCTTTGTCATCTTTTGTTAGGCTTATGGGGCAATTTTTATCTGCTGTAACGGTTACTGTATGACCAGACAAGCACAGCTGATGTGACACAGTGCGGCAATCCAGCTGTAGATGCAGACAGAACTAGACAGAATAATTTGAACTATGTAAAGGGGGATCTCTGGGTGCAGGCCTTGTGGAAGCGAGGCATGTGGAACAGTCAAGGTACAAAGAGTGATGAACAGATAAGAAATGAATGCCTTCTGAAAAAAGCACAGAAAGGAAGAAGGACAAAGATACTTGTGATTCAAAATAATGGTTATAATAGACTGGGATTTGAATATAATTTGTAAAATAACTGGTACAAATTTTATCATTAACTACTTGCTATAGGGACACTATTTAAGAAAAGGTATTTGGGTCTTTTTAGATATCTTGATTGATGTAATAAATCATGAATAAACACTTTCAAACTTTCTCCCAACAGCTTCTAAATCACAGTTCATCGCACAGCAAGAAGCACTTGCTACAGTTGAGAAAATATTATGTGTTATTAAGAAATATAATTTAATCTGCACTGGTTGCAAGGATACATAAGCCAAGCTGAACAAATATGAAATCACAGGTAAAAAGAAAATGAAAAACTAATGGTGAGAACAAAACTATATAGAGCCTAGAAGAAAGAAACATAGTTTAAAATGTTAACTATAAAAACCTGATAGATCTATTAACATAGATCACCAATAAGTACTAGAAAAATATGAATTTTCAAACAGAGAGAAAAGTAACATTATGGAAAGAAAAATGACAGAATAGAGAGAAAGCATAAACAAAGTGATTTATTTTTTAAATTAAAATGTGGAGAGTTTACTAAAATGTACAAACAGTGTTTTGTAATTAATGTTTTAAAATAAATATAAATGACAACAAATGTGTAAAGCAATTAGTTCTGAAACAGAAACAGTCTTCATTAAAGACAGGAAACTAAAGCAGCATTTACCATTTGCTTCTTCTTGGATTTGCAACTGTTGAGTTATTTGAAATTCTTCCAAAAAAAACCCCAACAAAACAAACCACAACAAAACAAAGCAGTTAATAAAGGTTCTATCCTTTAATACTAAAGCAAAGAGTTGAAAGAAGAGATGAAAAAGACATTCTAGCCAATATAAGAACACTTTACTTCTCATTCATTCCCTCATTACTTAGTATCACCTATACCCATTATACTATGTAAACACAAAGTGCATTCTCTCAGAAATATAACAAAGGAAGTTGCAGAATGGTTAACTCTGATATTTAAAGTGTAAGTTCAGCCTAGATTTCATCAGAGGAAAAAATTACAAATTACTGATCTTACTTCCATAAAGCTACAATAAACCTTACCTTGAGGGTATAGCTCAATTTCTGAATTAATTACACCTTGGGACATAAATGGAAGTACATTTTCAATAAGAAAGAAAATAAGAAAGAAAATAAGAAAGCAGGTAGAAATCAATTTTTTCTCCACCATATTACCATAGAAGTGAATGATCCACATCTTATTTTCATACTGAATACATATAACAGTAATGGATCTCTGCCTCTGAAATTTCAGTATTTGATTTGATAGATGTTAAAGTAGGAATTATTTGACCGAACAAAGAATTTCATTTGTGCAAACATATGAGCTGTGTAAGTGTAAAATATACCTGTGTCAGATTAAGAGACTTATGCGGCATGACTTTACTAATTTGTATAGCTAAACAGAAGAATATGGCAAAGAACCTTTTTTTTTCAGTACTATGGATTGAGTGCTAAGTGTAATTTGTATGTATCAATTGCACTATTTCTTAAAATCAAAGGTCAGTGTTAAAAATTCAAAGATGGAATCAAATATTGTTCTTCCTTATTCCTCCTTGAGGACAGATAGATGAGTCTGAAAAACTACAAATTAAGGCACATATTGATTAAGTTTCTTAGTCATGTTACTCCAGGCTTCAGATAGCTTTGAAAGCTTTTCATTCAGAACATGGATTACCAACTCTTTTAGCTTCCTCCTGCTTGTTAAAAAATCAGCTGGTTTTCTACAGGGGGAAAAAAAAAATGTACAAGCTTCTGAATTATTGTTTTTTATTTACTCAGTCCACTTACATGGACTATCCAGGAATGACCTAAATGACCTAAATCATTCACTTTTCTAGGAAGCCTGTTGGAAATCCAGTATAAACTGGGAAGGATGCATCCGGAGTGGCTTTTGAAGGTTTCTTATTTTTTGTCTTGAAAATATCAGCAGGCCACTTCATATAAAAACTAATGTCTAAGAAATGAATTTTGTCTTACTACACAATTACCTATTTATATAACTTCTGCTAAAATCTGACTACCCAAATATCTTCTACAATCCTACATGCTAAAACGTATCAACCTGTAACTAACAAATACTTTATAACTGAAATCCAGGGAGAGCTACTGGGTGTTCAGAAACTAACACCAGAATTTTAAGTCAGGTAAAATGCTGAAGTTTCCTTGACTAAATGAGAAAAAATACAGAATTTTGTTCATACCCTAGATCATAAAACATCAATGTAAAATAAAGCTGTGAGGCTGAAGATTAATAAATTAGAGAGATTTCTGAAGCACAAACACTTCCCACCTCCTTGAATAGAGCACAGTGTTTCAGCATTACACTTTGGCCAACACAGAAGCTACCCGGGGCCCCCATCACTGACCTATTTTAACCCTTTTTCAGTGGCAGTGTTCCCTGTAGAAAAGTTAGGAATGAAAAAAAAACCCTCTCTCTCTCTTCTTGACAGTGTCTGCCACTGAATAATTGTTCATCAACATCTGGTGTTAATTATCACATAATTAATACAGCAAAGTGCCCCAACACCCATTGTTCCTAAGCTGTGTTGCCCTGACATGCATCGTCCCTAAGCCGTGTTGCCCACCAGAGGACAGATATGACACAGAGTAGATTGTTCATGATCGAGGGAGGCAGCTGACCCGATTTCTCCGTAGAACTTCCATTAGGAAATTTTACCTCTACTTTTTTAGAAAGGTAACAACCACAGCTAGCAACAACAGCTGGTCTGCATCAACATCTATTCCAGAGAAATCCTGTCTTTTACTACTGTTTAAAAACATGCTACTGATTGAAGAAAGATCACAGTTTTAGAGAATTTTATCAAGGTGAGAACACATCTTTATTCCTGTTTTTGAGGATGTGACATCAAGAGTTGCAAGAAACTGTTCAAGTTTGTGTAATGAATTCATAAGAATCCAGATAACTAGGCATCCTGCATTTAGTACATATTACTGCTTAAATATTGTTAATTAAATATTATTAATTCTAGTGCCTTGTCACCTTGTTTCTCTACACCTCATTTCAGTCAAATGACACACATACTCACAAAACAGACGGCAAAACTGGAAACTTCAAATGTGGGATTACCATAATATTTTTCCAGACATGCAAAACACAATATTTATCAATAGACTTTTAAGATTATTTTTAATACCTTAAATGGAACAATCACAAAATGATTCTGATTTTTGGGCATCATATTTTTCTCTCTAGCAATGTTGCTGTTCATAAAGAGAGTGACTGCTACTTGTGGATGGCAAATCTGTTTTCTTTCCAATTTAGAAATACACTTAATTTAGAACCTTACTATGTGCTTTATCTTTTCTTCCTGAATAGGTAAATCATACTCACGACACTGATCCCTGTATGATAAGGCTGGACTGTACAACTGTAACACAGCCACAGTGTAAGCATTTAAATTTTGCTTTGGACCATACAGCATATTATCCCAAGCAATCTATTCTGGAACAACACATTTTGTGGGTTTTATGAAACTGCAAAAGAATTAAAATTTGTCCTTCTCTGGAAAATTCACATTTAGTACATTGATTGGCATAATACTTAGTAACGCATATTTAAGAATGTTGTCATAAAAACTACCTTTCACAACAGAAAACATATTCCAAGTTGTTCTCAGCTTCTCTGACAATGACTTTATCACAGTACCAATACTGGGATTCGGCATTAGCCTCGCAGCGCAACAGCACCTTCTGCAGTTTTCCAAGAGATACAGCTTTCACTGCAAAAGCGTTGACCTAGAAGACAGAGGAGGAGACAGCACATCGCAATTTGCCGTCACTAAATCCGCCTGAAAGCTGAAGTATTTTAAAAGCCTGATTAACTCTCAAAAGGTACAAAGATTCTTGTTGTTTTTAATGACAGCTGGACTGAATGCAAAGTGTTTGGATCCGAAAGTTACATGTTTTTTGGTCATGTATCAGAGTAAATGAGAAAACACAACTAAAATCAGACTGCAGTAATAATCCCAAATAAATTGTTTTTTCAGTCATCACCCAGAACACTGCACACAACTCTTCACTGTTGTTTGAACACCTCACCACCTACATTTTTTCTTCTCTAGGTAAGAACGAGTTAAAGCTATTATGTCCTTTGTAGATATTTATTTCAAATACAGATTTTCTCATCCTTTTCTCCTTTTGGTCTTGCCTCCTCTATTTATATGTTATTCTGCTGGAAGAGACTGAAATCTGACATGCCACTTTCCCCTTGGTATTCCTTTAGGTTTGAGTTTACAGTTGGCAAAGTTTGTTTTCATAGAAGCATGAAGCTGATCAGGTGAAAGGTTCAGGTTGGTAATTTTCTGTCACAGTAAAAAGCATATAGCATTCTGTCTCTAAATGTAACGGTCTAGGACACACTTCTGAGTAAAAGAAAAATGAAGGAAAGAACCACACTGGAAAATTCACATCTATAAAGTTCTCAGTCCTTAGCAAATGGCACAATTGAAACTGCCTGTGCAACTTTAGTTCTCCCTGGTGTATATGTAATAAATGATCACAAGCTATTCTCTATGAAGGATCCCTGCCTCAAATTATGCACAGGCAGGACTGTAGCTTTTTAATACTTCTTTTTATCTTCATTACCTTGATGACTCTATGCATTATTTACCACAACCACCCAAACATTTCAGTGAAGCAGAACTGATTTCCCCAGTGACTTCTATTTTGCACATTTTCCATAGTACCCTAGCTTTCTGCAAATACTGAAATCTATTTTTCAAAAGGTCATCTGTGCAATACTTCATTTTACCTATATATTTAAAGTACAGAGATTGTCAAAAGCTGTCAACATGCAAAGCAGTTTGGGTACTCAACTGGGAAAGAGAGGTGCTAATTTATCAGCACATTTAGCATTTCAAAGAGCTTGCTATGTCCAGGGTAGAATTCTCTGTGAACAAACCTCAGTTTCAGCAAAGGTTGCTCAGAAAAGTTAAACTGGTTAGGCAGCAAAACAGAAGCACACAAAAAGTGGTCACTCAGGGAAGCCTTACTTTAAGTGGTTTGCCCAATACCACGTAGCATGTTTGTGGCAGGGATTAAATGAATTTGTTAAAGTCAGCACTCAACTACCTTTGTCATAAAATGATATATCCCAGGCTCTGCTCTGCTGCTTTGTACAAGCCACTGCCTTGTTCACTCACTTCAATAACAAAGTACACTTTGAGCCATCCCTCTTAACCCCTGTATAAATAATATGCTGAATTTATTCAGTCTGGCTAGAATAATTCCCCCAGAAAATTCCACTAAAATTCTGAATTTCAATTAGAATAGAACTGTATACCTAATACATTCATAATGGCATAAAATATATATTTTAAAATAGTATAGATACCTCTGAAGTTTTCCAGTGGATGATTTTTATGTTTAGCTTTTTAGATACTGCTTTTTTGTTTTCTAATTAACAACATCTTTATACCATTTGTTAGACATACAAGTGTTAATTCTCAATAGCTCACAGAGGAAGAAACAGGCTTAATAGAAGGTCATAAGAAAGCTAGTGGCAGACTCAAGATTAGATTTAGTAGTCCCTGAAATTCAACTGCAGAAAATCAGGATGATGCATACTTTACTTACGGAGGAGAAAACAGGTAATCAAAAGAAAAAATAATTTTAATCTGTGCTGCATTAATCACAATATTATACTATTATATGTTTAAAAAAATACATAATGAACAGTCCCACCAAGATCTGAAATCATGGAACAATTTCTGTGCAGCCCTTTGGAATGAGCTGTACTCATTAAACCTTGACAGAATATGTTTTATATTCACAGACAGCTCTTCCCATCATCCTAGGGAGCTTCGTTACATCATTTTTTTTCCCCTTTTCCTACCTGTGTTTCCACTCATTCTGGTTACTCCTGGATTAGTGTAAAATTATTTTCCTTAGTTCCTAAAGATTGTGATCCTTTTTATTAGGAACCTATCAAGACCAGTAAAAGTTTTTTAGTTATATTTATATGGCTAAGCAAATTGTTTTTCAGACTTACCATTCCTCTCCGAAATGCCACTGGTACACCGGATTTATGCAGAAGTCTTAGACCAGAATCTCCTCTTTTTCCATAGATACACAGATAAACTGCAGAATCTGTTTCAGCTTGCTCCATGACACCGGTGTAGACATAAACATGGTATAAAACAACTTCCGAAAATAACCAAAGGAAGAAAATACATATGTAATCACAATTCATTTTACTCAGCACTCTAGCTTAATGGAAACAATGCCAGTAAATTTGATTTGCAATTAATTTGCTGGAATATATTCTCCAGAAATCAGCCTATCTATCTGTTTTTAAGATTGCTAAGACCACATTTATGAATATAGAGCAGATGGAATACAATTGAGATGACATGAATACTGAAAATTGGGCAACTGATATATATGTAACTGTGCAACTGAAGTACACACATACTTGGATAGATGGGTTTTCCAGCTTCCAGTACAGGAAGTTCACAGAGAAAATCTCCATCATTATGATTCTTTGACAACCATGTGTTTGTTGGAAAATTCAGTGTTTTCTTGCTCTTTAGATGTTGCAGTGTCACCTAGAGAAGAAGCAATTCCAACTATGACTCAGTTCTCAGTGCTTTGCGTCTCAACAGCAAAACATATTTTTCTGTATCTTTTCTTCTATCTCAGAAAACAATAACACAATCAGCCAATATGACACAAAAAATTGCATTATGAAAACATTTTTATTTGGGCCACTACTTTGCACCTTAACTACTCACTAGAAAGGACCTTTTTTCACACTCATGGTATTGTAGCTGAAACTGACAGCCTTTATTCTCTGAATATGTTTTGAACTTTAAAATCATCTTATTCTTGGAACAAACAAATCTGTAATTGAAATTTCCTTTTTTTGCTGTAAGAAATGTCAGTGATTCTGATTTCTGTCAGTGAACCACCTCTATGTAACACTCTCTGGAGTACTGAACACTGAAAACTTTCTGGTAAGTGAGGTTAGGTGAGACTGAGCTTTTGGAAGATGTGGAAAGACTGACACGTTTTTATATTAAAATGAAAACAGGATGAAAGTCATCATCTACATCCTTCTGAACTTTGGCAAGGAGAGGATTTGTTGAAATGTTAAATCAATTTGTATTATATTTGTCTCTTCTACAGCAAAACAAAAGACATCCTGGGTACCAGTACCGTCTATTTATTTCTCTGAAGATTCCTCTGAATTCAAATTCTCAAGTTATTGGCCACTGTACCTCATGATATCTTTCTTGTCTCCTATAACTAAAGCAGTCTTTCCTCTTTTTTCTGGGAGCAGTTTTCCTTGGTCTTGAATTATAACAATGCTTACTATTTTTTTTTTTCATAGACCTTCACTAGCAAAAGGAAATCAGTGCCACCCAAAAGTTGTCTCTCTGCAGTTGTGTTTTGAATGTGCATACATAAGCCTTGCAAACAAAATTATGAAAACAAGTATTCACATTCAAATTCTAACACTGAGGAAATCAGGACAATATATGTCTTTATCTCACTTTTCCAATAAAATATTATTTTGAGTCAAATAAACACTTCTTTTAACACCAAAGCATGTATTTATTCTAATATGAAATATTTTTGCAGCAGTGATTCTTAATCTCTAATATTTATTGGCAGAGCTCCCCCTGCTGATTTATAACAATCACAAATATTAACTGCTTTGTCAGAAAAGCACAGCTTTCCACCTTATTCATTTCTTTCTGTGAAAAGAAATATTTGAAATCCCAGGGTTACCCTATGAAATTTACAACAAAATGTTAAAAAAATATTTTTTAAGCACCAGGATGGGAAGTAGGATCCCTGCAACTATTTGAGCAACTGAAATATTTTTACTTACATTAAGTTTTCATACAGTTATAGTTAAGGTCTTTGGGTTAATGTAAAAATCTGTTATTACTGTGTAATTCTGGTTGTCTAAATCTGGCATTTTAAGATGAATTAAAGGCCAAAGAACAAGTTCGTGTCTTTTACAGATTCAAAATAAGAAACAGAAGACAAATACTTCTGTGTAGTTCTGAAATAAATCTTACATAGGGGTCAGCATTAGCAAGAATTTAGTATGATATTAATCTGCAAACATCCTTAAATATCACAAGAAAAACAGAGTTAAAAGAGAAGGAGAAAAGAATAATTCATTCATTGAACAGAAAAAAAAAAAACCAGCAGTTTCTTTTTCCCTGAAAATAATCATTACTGTGAGCTATGTTTGGGCCAACTAGGACTAGCTTAGTCTTAAGCAAACTTTGTTCATTCTTCACAGGCACTTGTCATGGGATAATTGTTGCTCTGTCTTTTTTCAATCTTTCATAGTTGGAATTTATTGCTAGAAATTCCCTAACACACACTGAAGAGTACAGGCGAGCTTTCAGAAAGCAAGAATTAGTAGAATGCATCAATACCCTGAAACTGCTACCTATGAACTACATGAATTAGGAATAATTGCAAAATAATGCTACATATTTCCAGCTCTCAGGAGATGGACTGTATCGGTGAAGCTGTCAACTCTAAAGCAACCTAAGAAGACAAAGCAATAAGAATTTAATATAAATCAGCATTTTTTGATGTGTGAAGGTGTAGCTTAATGAAAAGATGGACCTTTAGTTCATATAAAAATTATTAAAACATAACAAATTTAACTATTAAAAAATCTCACCCTTTGTAAGTTCCACTCTGATTGTTCATTCAATAATTCATGAAGTTCAATTCTTATCTTGTAGATATTCCCAATGCTTTTTATTTTAACCTGAATAAAGCCAGAACAGTAAAACATGTAACTACAGACAAAAATATATACAACTTACACTTTAAATGTGTATGGTAAAGGCTGCATGCTGATCAAGTAAGGCAATGCCTTGCAAACTAACACTGTATCCAATTCATGATTAAAAGACATGTCAATCTCAGACTCCCACACATACAGAAGGAGCAGCATCCTAATGGCAAGCACAGGTCTATGGATTCTATACTTAAAACTGTGTACAGCCTTCAGAACACCCTAAAAAACCAAAAAACAAACAAAAAACAAAAACAAAAAACCCTAAATATTTCCCTTCCTGTATTTTCAATCATCATATGTGAAATAACTCAAAAATCCAGTTCTCATTTATGCACAAATCCCATTTGCCCTGTTTTTCTACATTTTGCCATTCATTTAATTTGGGCTATACTTCTTGAAAAAAATATAGCTACATCACATGGTGGGGTTGGGGGGGATACATAAAACTGCATCTTTATCTTTGCTGTTGGTTCCAGATTTCTCTGAACCACTGCAGTATCTGATCATACAAGCACAGCACACAACATTTGATTGGCAGATTTTGGATTATAGGATCCAGAAAAGAGACTACTTCTGTTTTGTCTAAGCAGATTTCTGTCCGAGCCCCAGTTTCACCGGATTATAACCTACTGAAATCACAGTGTTTGCCAGAGAAATTATTTGGCAGATGTTTGAACTCTTCAAAGTTTGAAAAGTAAAAAAAGTTGGTGAGGGCCATTCATGAGAGAAATGTGGAACACAAAATTAAATCAATGAAATCACAGGTCACAAATCTTTCATAATGTAACGTGACCATAAAACCTAGTATGTCAAAGTGAAGGATATAAAACTTTTAGAGACATTGAAGAATAAGCTCTCAAAAGCTGGCAGAACATCAGCAAAACTTTGAAAATCATTGATACTGTCTTCATTTTCTGACTATGATTTGCATTCATTTGTACTTTCTTTGCATTTTCAAGCATTATATATGTTCTTACTTATGAAATCTACTCTATGCAACCCTATCCTATTCCACTTATCTGAGGTTTATTTGAAGTTTAATCATTATTTAAAGTGAGCATAAATCATTTTAGATTATTTGTAATATACTGCTAGGAAAGGAAAAGTAAATGCTAAATAATAATTCCATTAATAAAAGGTTGGTTACAGCCTATTTCAGTCCATCATGTACATCCAAAGAAGCTATTTACACTGTACAAAAATTATTTTCTTTTCATTCTCTTAGAAACACCTAGTAGTATATTATCCACCCATTCTTTACTTTCATTAATAAAGAGCCCTCTTTTCAGAGGTAAGAATTACCTCAGTTCCTGTACCAGCTTTTAGCTGTCTCTTTGTGCTTTTGTATAACAAACTTTTATGCTACAGTCACATTGTTATCATGCTTTAGTCAAAGATTTCTAGAAACAAACAACTTTTATCCTCGATTTCCTTAACATTGAAATTCACTCAGTGAATCGCAATGGTTGGCTGAGAAAGAATCTGAGGAATTCACACCTGTATTTACATTGGTATAGTTGTTACATTGACCTGAATTTCATTAACAAAATAAATGCTAACTCCAGGTTTGCAACACTGATTTGATAATATGGTTCTTGTCTTTTCCATCGGCTTAAGAAAATAGCTTTGTTCTGTGGAGTCAGATTCTATTATTGTTGCTTATGCTGCACAGTATTTCCCTCTATAAGTAGACTTGCTAGAGGTAAACTGGAGACTTTGGGATAAAAGCAGCAACAAAGTAAGGGTATGAAAAAACTGATCTCATTTACCACATTTCACAAACAAATCAACCCACTTCTCAAGTAATATGAGATACTGTCTTCTTGTTCACCGAGCTAGTGTTCACTGAATACACAGTGCTGTCACATTGTATTTTTATTCTAATGAATCATAATTTAGGCTTTTGGTTAAAAAAAAAAAATAAAAAATTACATGATTATTTCATTTATCAATACAAGACATAAACGTACGGAACTTCATCAGAATGCAAAGAGTGAATTCTGCCTGAAACAAGCAGAGGTCTCCTAGAAGAAACCTTCTGGTATCCTTCTTGATTTTCCTCATGCACAGTCATAGAAAGGGTTAAACAGACAATGACTACTCACATGGGTAAGGTAAGAGAGGGAAGGCCACATATGAATGGTTTTCATTTCTCAAGACAGTTTTACTCAAATTTCTCATAGTTGTATATACTGCTGATAAAGTGAAAGGTTAAAGAAAACTGACTCCAAATTGCCTGATTATTACAGGCTTTCAGAAGCTGTTTTCTTCCTAGAACTCCTGGCCAGAGCTATGATTAAGTTGATTAATTTAAAAAATAAAATATATCTTCTGTTCTAGAAAATATCAGTGAGACCATATCAAGCTCAAAGATGTAAATAATAAAAAGAAGATGTAAGGTTTTTTTAAACCTTGCATCCCTAACCTCATTTCAAGACTTCTGCTAAACAAGTGCAGGATAAAGTTTAAAGAGAAATAAAAGAAGAAAGAGCTTACTCATAGGCCTTTTCTTTGTGAATTTATCTACTGCAGACTAAAGAGTGAAAAGCACTTTGGTGACATTTGCGGTTTCATGCCTGAATGCAATAGTGTCAGCATGATGTGAAGAATCATAGTAGTAGCCCCAGGTGCTGAGAGAAAGATTCTGCTCTTTCAGAAGATCAATATCTGCAGCACACAGTCATAATGGGCAACATCTATTTTAGAGAAGAAAAATTGGTCCATCTCTTAAGAATGTATTGATTAACATTGCAAACATGCCATTACCCAATGTTGCTTATAAATTATTCACTAATTAGGAGAACAGGATTCCCCGTGGATCCTAATATATAGCCTACATGCGTAGAAAATGAACATTACAGTTGGTTATCTTCCTGCCTATGCCCTACTCATAGACAGTATTATTATTATTATAGACAGTAACAATCTTGGTTTATGCCAAGATTGTATTAGAAGAGCTGATGAGGGCAGAAAATAAATTTGCACAAAATGGGAAAAACAGTTCACTGAAGACAGCAATGTGATGGATGCATCTCAGACAGAAAGATTTAAGCAAAATAGAAAATTTATCCCCATTGGTAGTTTCCTCTCAGCCTACCTAGACATACTATTCTTATTACAATAGAGGCGGGGTTTATTCTTAAATAATAAGTATCATAACATATAGGTTTTATTGGGCTCTTCATAATTCCACAGGCAAAACTTCTGGCATTTCAGCTACTTACAATATGGCAGTTAAAAAAAAGGTTTTCTTCCTTAACTGAACCAGCTCAACAGCATACATTTTATAGTACACTTTGAAAAATGTATGCATGAAGATTTCATTACTAAAGATCCCTAAATTATATACGAGTCTTACATCAGACACGGTTTGTTTAGGAGTGGACAGTTTCTAAAGCTAGTTTCAAATCAATTACCTTAAAGAAATCAATTTACTTCTGCAGTTGTCCCATTTGGGCTACTATATGAGGGAGAGGGGATTAGAAGAAAGAGCATTTCCTCTATTGCTAACTATATGCACCAAGCTGATGTAATGCAGAATTCAGAGAGAGAGAGAGAGATTTATTGTATGCAGTAAACACATGAGAAAAACATTTTTTCTTTTCACATAAAAGAATAATCTTTGGAAAGGTACACATTAAAATAATGTTCTTAGCCTTCATTAGCTACCTGAAATTCATCCTCCTGCCTGGGAAGAAACAGTTGCTTTCTGTTGTCCTTGCCAAGAGTTATTGGTTCAGCTACTCCTCTGTCTCCATATATCCAGAGAACGACAATTGCTTCAGTTCCTGTGTTTCCTGTCAGCATTGACACTTTCCATTCATCATCTGAAGGAAGGAGACACTCACCACCTTGGGGATTTCTCATTTCCTCTGTGAAATACAGAACATTAGTGGGAGATGAAAATCGACATGAAACTGCCAGTCGCTGTTGTAACTTGAGCACATAAGAAGACCAAAACAGAGAGGGGACTGTATTTCTTCATAGCAAGTGAGATAGTCTGAAAAGATTGATTTATGTTTCTTGTCTAGACCAAAATGTTCTGATTAGTTGAGCTACAAGAATCAACTGGAAAAGAACAAGTATGTCTTAGATGCACTATCATCATATTATTCTTTATACATATTCTGGTACAGAGTAAGGATGCTATGATGCAGAACTGTGGCCATTAAATCGACATTTCTGTTCCTTAGTCTGACATTTAGAAATGAGTAGAATTACTTGCAAATACTCCTCTCGTTCCTTGTGTTGTGAAATTATTAACAGAATCATATACCTGAGAATAGAGAGAATTTTCATTTCAAGTGAAAAAAATCATTCAAGAAATTAACTTTCTTCAAGTTAAATATTAATTGAACGCTGTAAAATACTCAAAAAACCCCGTAATATATCTTTGCCCAACCATACTTGTGCATACAGTGCCAGTATTAGGGCTAAGGCAGATTCAGCACGAGTGAAACAATAGCAGCACAGTCTGGAAGACTACTTCTCAATAATGGAAGCACTGATCATTAAGTCCTCTCCCAAAGAGGGAGTCCTTGCCTCCATGAATTTTTAATCTGTTCTGACACAAGAGGCAGATATAAATCCTAAATTTGAAAAGATGAACCAAGACATTGCCTCTATACTGTGTCCTGCAAGGGTTCCCAAACTGCTCTTCATGAAGCCTTTTCATGCAACTGCAGAGACTTTTTAATATGCTAACCATAATGAATATTATCTGTGCTGCAGATTAATTTTCTTTTGTATCCCCCAGCTCATTCTTCATCCATTAAGTAGCTTGTTATGAAGCAAGCTTTTGGAAGCCAGAGGCTCCAAACACATAATGGAATTCACTTACAATTTTTCAGAATTCATAAATAGCCACTGATATGGATTTGTTGAAGAATTCCCAGTGCAGTGCATCACTCTATGTTCCTGTTGCACTACATATGTTATTATCAGAGCCCTTTGCTTTTTTATTTGCTTGATTAAAATACTGTACTGGGTTTCTCTGGGATGGAGTTTTTCTCTTCACTTGTTAAACTGCTTTCACCACAAATGGGAAAAACAAAACAAAACACAGAAAAACAAGTGATGCAAAAGCAAACACTCGCCCTCAGCAGAATGATGCCCAGCTAGTCCCTGAGGAAATACTATTTTGGAAAAACTCCTCTTCAGTTTTATTGCTGTGCATGACAATACATGGTATGGAGTATCCCTTTGGTCAGTTGGCATCACCTGTCCTGGCTGTGTCCCTTCCTACCCTTTGCCATTGTCCGCCCTGCCTACTTGCTGGGAGTGCTGAGTGAGAAACAGAGCTGTGCAAGGACTGTTCAGCAACAGCTGAAACAGCAGTGTGTTATTGACACTGCTTTGGTCACCAGGCTAACCACAGCACCAGACAGACTGCTATGAAGAAAATTAACTCCATCCCAGCCGAGCCCAGTACAAATACTAAACAAAATAAAACACCTATGATAGAAATTTGCAAAATTTATCTGACTATGTATGGTTGCTAGCATTAAAATATAAGTTTGAGGACAAAGTGAAAAACAGTTTTGAATCCTTGAGACTTGATTCTTTGCAACTTTTATGAGCAAAAAAACTCCACATGAAACATTGCTGAAGAAAATTGGGCAAGTGAAGAAGGATCAATTCAATACTTAGACATGGTCCCAATTTTCCCTTTAAATTTTCCCAAATGCCACTTTTATCATATTAAATAAATGTTTGGGGTTTTTTTCTTAAAATTTGTACTCAAAAGGAATTATATAGTTGCTTGAATCATCAGGTTATCCTATAGGTTAAATCAACATGGTGACTAAAGCACTGAACCTGAATTATGATCCACTAGCATTGAACTCTTAACTGATGTGAAGTAACTGCATAAGGAATTGCAAAGGATTTAGGATCTAGTACAATTTTATATCATAAATAAGGATCAACTTCCAGAATCAGGGGAAATTTCAGCCTTGGTAAAGACTCTAAAATTTGGTTAATATATTTTTAAGAAATACAGAGCTGACTTTTACAGTAGTGTTTCTAACAGTAGAAGTATGACTTTGAAATGGTTATAGTGATTTAGAAACAGGCAATAGTGTCATAGTAATCAAAGTTCTTATTATATTCTTCATTGCAACTAAGTTATACTGAAGAAAAAAGAAAATCCACATTCCAAAAATAAAGCAAAAGGCAAACATCTTGTGCTTACCTGAATAAAAACTTAATTACACTTGTCTTTCAGTGTCTGAAATAACAGAACTATAACAAAGTAATTGCTTTAATATAATAAATACTTTTGAGAACTTGACTATATGAGATTTTCGGTAACTGTAGTTACTGGGATCCTCACCTGGAACTCTGAAAGCCAGAGTTCCCTCCAGCTATCTAAAACCACATCTTTCTTACAGTAAAGATACGAAAATTTTCACAAAATGCACAAGTATTCAAGAAGCAAAAGGAATCCCAGGTTGATCCATATGCTTAGCACAAGAATTCCATACTTGGGCTACTGCTACCCAAAGCAGCTACTGCAACCACAAACTACTACCTTTTGAAAACAATTTTAATGCACAAACAATTCACAGACTTTGAATGGGTTTTGTCTCATAATTTACTAGCTCTTCTTACAAATGGAAATCAGTAGCATTGATTTGCTACAGGCTAAAAATATTCTAGTTTGAAAAGTGGATTTGATGGTTACCCTGCATTAGTCATGGGAGTTTACATGCTTCATGACACCATGCTGTAAATCTATTGCAACAAAAATTCATTCTGATATGGCTACATGAGAATGATGAAGTCACAATCCTTCACACAGTTTAATAAAAATTCACATTTTTTTTTTTTTTACTTATCCTAAATATAAAGCAAAAATAAAATTTTCCTGTCCCATAACATCATATGATGGAGTGACACTTTTTTAAATGAATCATCAGAAAAAAACTAATCTCTAGAGCAGAAACTTAAACAATAAAGTTGATGCATTTTTATTACATCTTTTTGTACCATTTCCAAAGTAAACCAAATGGAAATGAGATCAGATTTTATTTGTAACTTATTTTCTAAGTAAAATATATCAAAAATTAATAGTAACTGACAGTATTCCAGACATACAGGAAAGGAGCATAAAGGGTATAGAAATAATTTCTCAGATACACAATTTGTTAATAAAAAACCACAAAGATGGTCTCAACATCACAGACTGCGTTTGTGTCTTGGAAGCTAATGACATCTCTCCCTTTGCTTTCACCAGAACACACAGGCATATTTTCATCGTTGAAATTCTAACATTATTTGAGAAACACAAGTAACAAGCAAAGAAGAAATCCCCAGTACCAAGTCATTTGGGAATCCCTTAAGAGTCTTGCATGCTCACTAGTCCATACATAATCTGACACAAGTCTATATTTTCAGCAGGGCTGTTGATTTTGGCTTACTCTTGCAACTTAGAAGAGTAAAAAGGGGTTCAAAAAAACTCACAATTTTTGTTTTGTCTTTTTAGTGTCTTCTGCTTCATTTCCTTTATCCCTAGACTTTGAGGTATATATATATATATATTATTTCCCTTCTGCTTTGGGCAGCACATTTGATCAGTCTTGAGTCTATAATGCGGTGTTTTGCAGACATTTTAGGTGACTTGTCTCTGCCACTCATTCTAATATCTTCATCCTGGGAGCTGTTAAGTAGAAGCTGGGACCTGACATCATCCTTCCAATAGTGAAACAAGTTTCTTGGGGAACTGAGAGCTCTCACTGCAGCAGGAGAAGCCCTAACCGCTTCACTGAATGTGCCTCAGTGTGCCATGTGGAGCTAAAGAGTTTCCATTTGCTTTTCCAGGCTGTGCAGGCAGGGTTCTCGGGTACATTAAAATAAAAGAGAAGTAGGAAGCAAACATGATCATCCCCACTCCTTAAGAGATGCATCATTCCCCGTTTTGTTTAGTTCCTTAGTCACACCTTCTTTGGTTACTAGGATGTTGAATACTCCTGTAAGATTTTTGAGTTGGGGAAATTATTGTCTTAGACCATTTATGCAACTTCTGTAACTAAAGAAGAAAGTGGTTGTTTGTTCTAGTAAAACACATCTGTTAGACTATAACTCCAGAAGCATGACTTGAACATTGTTTATCTATTCCTACCTGCCTAAACATAGGTATAAAGGTAGCATGTAGTGCACCAGTGAATCACAATCCTTCCCCTAGTGAATCATAAAGCAGAAAACATAAGTGTGAGAGAGAGCATAAACAAGAAATATTCCATTACTTTCAGTGAGTTGGATTGGGCTCTGTATCACATCAATCTCTTAATTTCCACACAAATAGTCCTTACAACGGATGGCTGCTTACTTTTTTTTTTTTTAAAAAAAAGGTAATATGAAATGATTCCACAGTTACATGCTGATTGTTGCCTTATTAATAAACCACCACATTCCAATGTCCTTTTAAAAAACAATAACCAGTAATATGTAAGTCACTGCAAATATGCATGGAGGATAGGCTTAACACAATAGTTTGTAAACTATTGCTTACTTGAGAGTGGAAAAGTTGAAAGGCTTTGAGGTACTGGCTTCTTGGCTTTTGCTGCTTGGAGTTGAGATTCTCTAAAGTCTTTCTCCTCTTGATTGGGTGCTGCAGATGTTCCCATACGCTCTT
>NW_010325116.1:87792-90820 GCF_000700745.2 Antrostomus carolinensis | reverse complement strand
GCTCTTCCCAGCCAACTAAAACAATGAAATGTCAATTCTATCACTAGCTACAAATCATTTGCTTTTTCTTGCTTGGAAGCTTCCCATCTGTTCAGTGATGGACACTGACAACAAATCTCAAAGCTGTTCAACACAGTGGACACAAAATCTTTTCTCTATTGCACAGCCACCAGCTATTTCTAGCTTTCATTGTTAGCAGCATGCCACAAAAAGTGGAAAAAAGTGGTATACCAATAAAAGTCCATTTACTGCTTTGAAAATCTAAGTAACAATTTAACATTGTTGTATGAATAAAATTAAACAAAATGTAATTTTCCACAAGATAACCTTCTCCACTCTCCTGATATTTCCTTTCTTAAGAGTGGGAAAGCTGAAATAAAAACTGCTAGAGGCCATTTCTGATAAGATGAAGTGACAGACAATCTTGGTTGTTTTCATAGAAAATATTAGCTCCTTTTCTCTTCCTTTTACTGAGTAACAAGGATTAAGGAAAACTCAAGCCTGTAATGAAGTAATATTTAACTCTATTTTAATGGCATCAGTAAGCCCTGCTTTATTGAGAATTTCCATTGACAGCCCTGCTCTCCCACAAAAATACAAAGGAAAATACTTTCCTCATTTCTACAAGGACACAGTGAGTGAAATATTCTTGCCACTTTGTAGTAAGGAGTGAATGGTAGGGATGACATTACAGTACCTTTCATAATGCTTCTGTATGTCTCGGTCACAATATATGTAAAACAATTAATAAGAAGAGTGGTTGTATATTTTGGTACTTCCTCTTTGCTGGTCAAAGCGCTCAAGATGACCCTGTACTGCTTGTGTCTGGCAGAAATCTGGCCAAATTCTCAATTTCAAACTGATTGCCAGTTCAGCATTTTCATTTCTTGATCTCTGTGACTGTGTTCACCAGATAAGAATACAATATTGTAATTCCACTGTTTTCTGCAGTTCTATTCCTAATCAGTTGGCTATGTTTGGTAACCAATCGTTCACCAAATTAAAAACTTCATTTTCCTGAAGGAGAAGAGACAAGCATACAGTCCAGTGATGGTGATCCAGGGTGTGCTGAGAGCTATTTTCTTGGTCCTGTATAGTTGACTAGAACAGGTCAGCTCCCTAGTGAGGGAGCTTTTTGACTGCAATAGCTCTCAAATCTGACTATGGGACAGAAGAATCACATAATCAATATACTAGTGGGGAAAGTACAATGTCTTTTGCACCATTAAAAAGAAATGAACACTGCCAAGCAGGCACACTCTAAAGTCTACTACTTTCCCTATAAAATCAGGAAAGACTGTGGTATAGCTGACAGCAAGATACCATCTTCCAGGTTTCCATAATCTGTGGTCAGAATGGGGAATAGACCCAGAAAATCAATTCCATCTCTAACTTGTCACTTCTTTCAATTCTTATACTCAAAAGTTTATTTGTTCAGTACAAAAAGAGATTTCTTCTGCATCATTTATTATTATAAAAAGAAAGAAATTAAGAAAAATTAACTAGCTAGGTAGGAGAAATTAAGTGTGGGCATAATAAACTTTTCACCTGGAAAATTACTGAAACACAACAAAGGAGACGGTGTCAATCTGGCTTTTACACTTTTGCTTTGAATTTGTCATTCAGAAACACTAATCTCTAAAGTAAACTGTAGACTATTAAGAAATTACATACATTTTATGACCTGTGGGTAGAAAAAGATGTTTCTCTCTCCAGTGTTAATGACTGGTTTAGTCTGGCCATCTGGCAGGAGACCAACATATATCCCTTTACTTTGCACTGATTCTAGACTTACAGATCCAGTTTCCAAATTCTTCTCAATTTTAAAGTGGCAGTATTCATCACCTGTGCCCTAGAAAATTGAAAACAGAAATGCAAATTCAACAATTGAATTAATAGTAGCTAGGCAAGTTGGGTGTTTCTTAAGAGCTGAATGTTACTAACTTCTAATAACATTTCAGATTAACTTTAGGCTCTTCACAATGTTCTACATTATTACACACACACACGTATATAGACGTATCTTGACCTTGCTTACTCCTTTGCAAACAGAAAGATTGATCACAATTTGAGTAAGCAAAAGACTGCATATGAAAGCATTCTGATTTCTGTTAGGATTTAAGCAAAATCTAGGATATAATCAAAGCATTTTCCCACTCAATCAGCTTATATCTTAATTATTCATTAGTGGGTTTTATCATCAATTTATTTTAGACTCAGTACCACTGAACATGTTTGTGCTCTGCCACATTCAAAACAATTATTTCATATCAAAAAACAAACACTGCATTAGTAAATATTGAGCCAAATGAGCAAATACTAATGTCTCGTTCTCTTTTTTACTCTCAAATGTAAAACTGCAATAATTAAACTCCTAGCAAGTGGAGAATGTTACAGGTCCAATAATCAGAATATTTCAACCATTCCCCAAGCCTAGTTTTATTACTAAATATACAGGCTACTGGGGAGGTATTCCAAGGATAAACTCTATGTGGTTGTCTCATGAAGAAAAAAAAAAAAAAAAAATCAGGTTCTTCATTTCAGACAAAACAGAGTAATTTGTAAAAGCAAGGATGTCAATATCACTTCAACATCTTCAAAACACACACCAGTATAACTGTGGTTGTTTAATAAAAATCAAATTAGCACAACTGAATCTTGATAGAGAGTCATCAGCTATCTAACAACAAATAAATTTAAACTAAGTTCACATTCTCAATAGTTTAAAAATATAATCAGAGCTTTACAATCAAGCGCCAAATAGAAATGATAGCTTCTCTTGCTATATTTCGCTGTCTTTCCTTGGGCAAATGAAGGAAAAGATCTGAAAAATTTTAAATCTTAATGTTTTATCCCATTTTTATCCAAGCAAGTAAAAAATATTCTCCGCTATCACTGACAATTTACAGAAGCTATCTGCAGAGGGAAATACAAACAAGAACTGCTTACTGTTCCATCACACTGGCCATCTTTGATCTTCAGATACATTCTTGGGTTTCTCACACTTTCAAACATGCATACTCCAGAG
>NW_010325116.1:73988-87767 GCF_000700745.2 Antrostomus carolinensis | reverse complement strand
CCTGCTGCTGCTGACCTGCTCCGCTGCAGCTCCCATCAGGTCTGAGGGACAGAGCCTGGCAGAGGCTTGTGTTGAGCAGAATGATGGCATCAGGCTGAAACACACCCTTCAGATCAGAGACAATAAATTCTTTGTGAATAGCACATATTAAATTTTGACTTTATAATGTTCATACTGGTTTATTTTAAGCCCTTGTTAATGCATTTCCATGTACAAAATGTGAATGAACAAGTCCCGAGTAATGTAAGTATACATCCAGCCTTTGAATATTTGCTGCTTTCCGTGCAGACACTACCCTGGATAGTGGAAATCCTTCCCTACTCTGCAGCTTCTCTGCTTTTTATTGCTCAGCAGCGCAGCACAACATCCAGAGCACAAGGAGCACAGCAAGCTAAGGAACTTGTTCCCTTTTCAAATTAAGTAATTCCTCATGCAGCTCTCCTGTATGTACCTACCTTCCTACTTTTACTAAAAAGTTGAGAGATGCATCTTTTCTGTGTAGCAGCCCACCCTGTTTGCATACAGCAGCTGCAGCACCAGCACCCCTCACCCCAGGGGAGCAGTAAAGGAAACTTCTCAAGTGCCTCCTACCTGTTACGCTGTAATTTAGCTCCACCTGGTGGAAGAGGATCACTCTTTTAGCTTGCAATCCTCTGAAGTGTGATTAGATACAATCTGCTTTTTAACAGTAAATTTTAGAAGAGCCTTCTTAATTTCCCTCTGCCCACCTGTCGTGGTTTCACCCCTTGGGCTTGCAGCCACAGTTGCTCACTCACTGTCCCCCCCTCCCCAGGGAATAAAGGAGAGAATCAGAAGGGTAAAAGTAAGAAAACTTGTGGGTTGAGATAAAAACAATTTACTAATTGGAATAGTATAATAATATAATATGCAAATGAGTGATGCACAGTGCGGTCGCTCACCACCTGCCAACTGCTGCCCAGCCTGTTCCTGGAGCAGAGACAGTCCCAAAACCAAAACCACAATGCTGGAAGAGCGAGCCTGAGCAATTCCTGAGACAATACCCGCACTTTCCAGTCAGCCCTGGTTAATATACTGACATGACGTGATATGAAATGGAATATCTCATTGGCACATCCAAATGTTAATTTTGGGTTTTGCTAATTACTACAATTCCCCGCTCCCCGTTCTAGCCACCTGCAAACCAGCCAAACACGATGGCCTTGAGCTCCAGCAGCAACTAATAACATCAGTACTTTATCAACATTCTTCTCATAACAAATCTCATACTGAAATCAAAACACAGCTATCCTAGTTACTAAGAAGAAAATTAACTCTATCCTAGCAAAATCAGGACACCACCTTTACCTTGACATGCACAACAAATTCTTTGGAAAGTTCAGCGTATACTGTTGTTTCATCAGGGACTTTGCCTTGAAGATTGAACGTAATGGTGTCACCTGGGTTCCTGGCCGACTCAAGAATGGCACAACCATTTGGCTGAAGGTGAACACAGAGCTCACAGCAAGGCTCCTCTTTGCTCTATCAAAGTCAAGGTAGGAATAATAAATTATATGAACTACTAGATATGATAAAATCCAGAACAGAGTATCAGAAAACAGTTTCTGTATTGTTCAAGTATCCACAATATTACCAGTCTAGCATGCAAATGTATTTATATTTTTCAGATTTGTAATCCTGATACCAAAGTCCTAAAATAGCAGACTCTGGAATTTCAAAGCACAGAAACAGTTCATCTTAAGATGATACAGATCTAAGGATAACATGAAAGATACCTGGGTGCCTCAATCAGAGAGAGAGTTAAGAGTCTCAGGCTACAAATGCAGCAAAGAAGGTTGGAATATAAAATCGATGTAGACAGGAAATGAACTGCAGCAACTCTCTGCCATCAGCCCTCCTTTGTTTGCCTCAATGTTTCTCCTCATTTACTGATACTGAATTAAGGAGTCAGAGTTTTTACATGAAAGAGTACAGCAACACACTATCCGTGCTTGTCTGTTCAGGTTTGCTGACTGTGTGAGCCCATTGTATAAAAGACCCAATATACAAAATACATATTTCAGTATTTTATCCACTACATCATCATTCTCATGTTTAAATAAAACTAAGATTTTAATAAATGTAAAATGCTAATAATCAGCTCAATAATTTAAGACTTCTGGATTACATAATCTAATATTTTTTCAACATTTTTAGGACTTCAAAGGATTAATATTTATCAGAAAAAATTTCCAAGGCACTACATTCAGAAGAAAAAGCTTCATATTCAAAAAAACTGTCTATCAGATTCAATATAGTTCTAAAAATAAAGGAAAAATTACATGGATTTTAGAAGTGTTTATGAAACAAGTGAGACAGCATGTTCTTGAAATATAATTAAGCATGTATCACAAGATCAATTTCAATTTTTGTATTGTCATTTTGCTGTACATTTACATATCTTCATTCCAAGGACCCCAAAAACTTTTAAATTACAGCATTTTTCACATTCCCTGGGAAAAGGAGCATCTCGCACAACATAAGAAAATTGAGATCCAGATTTTCTATAGGTTGCTCAAACTCGTAAAGTATGTCAGCAGCAAAGCAGAAAAGAGAAAATTCAAATTTAGGTACCCAGTTAATGACCTCTCTGTAGCAAGATATACTGCAAAGTGGCAGATTGCAGGGGGTTCTTCTATATCAAAATTACACTCATGAGCACCAGGAAGTCCTGCAAGGAGGTCTGACAGTTTGCCTGGAAGCCTGATGCTACCCTCATTGAGAAATCTAACTCTACTGAGAGTACTCCATTCCCACTAATGCCAATGCACATCATGTAAAAGAAGGGGACCAGCTTTGACTATGAAATTATTCACTGGATAAATAAGGGGAAGAACTCAAAAGCGAAATGGAAACAGCTTCTTCCCTCATCTTTAGAAGGGTTTCATCAGAAATAAATAATTTCTACAACTCCATTTGCCTACTTTTATACTGCAAGTACTGAGAAAGAAGGGCAATAGTAAGACTTTGAAGATGGGATGAAACAAATCAATATGGATCAAAACAAATCAGCCAAATTTCAATTGGCTCATGACAGGCATGTTACTTAGAAAAAGACACAAAGGAAAAATGGGCATTTAAACCCCATCCTTAGATTTTATACTTATCCAAGAAGAGGAAATCATAGAATCACAGAATAGTTTGGGTTGGAAGGGACCTTTCAAGGTCACCTAATTCAACCCCCCTGCAGTGAGCAGGGACATTTTCAGCTAAATCAGTTTGCTCAGAGCCCCATCCAACCTGACCTTGAATGTTTCCAGGGATGGGGCATCTACCACCTCTCTGGGCAACCTGTTCCAGTGTTCCACTATCCACAGTGTAAAAAAATTGCTAGTCTAAATCTACCCTCTTCCAGTTTAAAACCATCACCCCCTGTCCTATTGCTACAGGCCTTGCTAAAAAGTTTGCCCCCATCTTTCTTATAAGCCCTCTTCAAGTATTGAAAGGCCACAATAAAGTCTCCCCAGAGCCTTCTCTTCTCCAGGGTGAACAACCCCAACTCTCTCAGCCTTTCTTCATAGGAGAAGTGTTCCATCCCTCATTTTTGTGTCCCTCTTCTTGACCTGCTCCAACAGGTCCATGTCTGTCTTGCACCAAGGACTTCACAGCTGGACACAGCACTCCAGGTGGAGTCTCACCAGAGCAGAGTACAGGGGCAGAATCACCTCACTCAACCTGCTGGCCACACTCCTCTTGATGCAGTCCAGGATATGGTTGGCCTTCTGGGCTGCAAGTGCAAATTACCAACTCACATCCAGCTTTTCATCCACCAATACCCTCCAAATAATTCTCCTCAGGGTTCCTTTCTCCCCCAGCTTTTAATTATACTGGGGATTGCCCTGACCCAGGTGCAGGACCTTGCACTTGGCCTTGTTGAGTCTCATGAGGTTCACCTGGGCCCACTTCTTAAGCTTGTCTGGGTCCCTCTGGATGGCATTCCATCCCTCAGGTGTGTCAACAAGATATGAGAGCATTCCAGGTAAGTTGTCAACATTTGGCAAGCCAATATAAATCACAGCTTGGAATGGCCTGGTATTTCCGTATCAAATCATTTAGTCTATTAAAACATCCCATCAAAGAGTAAAAAGTAAACTGAGAAAACAAACAAAACCCTACATCTAAATTTGCTTATTCATTGGCAATTTCCTATATTCAGTTCTGAAATTCTTAGCTCTTTATCTGACTGGAAGCAGTATTATTAGATAGATTAAAAACAGTATTATTTTTTAATCAGACAATCAAATGTAATTATGAAGGAGAAATCAGTAACAGCATTTCCTACCTTTCCAATTACACGGCCATGGACAAGAGCAAGAGCAAGTTGTGGCATCTGATGACTGCTGAATATACATATGTTTCTCCCTTTGACATTTACATCAAAGAGACCTAAGAGTTAAATAAAAAAAATGTTAAAGTATAAGAGCATATTAATCCATATTTGCATTTCATTTTAAAGGGAAAAGAATGAATCAAGTGTTTAACCCAACTTTTGGCCTCTCTGATCAATGAATCCCCTCATTGCTTCAGCAAAGGGCATCTAGAGACTACCATCTACTTCACTGCCTTGAGAAAAAATAACCCTGAGAGCTAATGATAAGGAACAAATTTATTTTGGTCAGCCTATATGTTTAAAAAAAAAAATCATAAAAAGGAGTTGAGGACTGCAGAATAATGAACTGGGCTATAGCAATGAATTTACATTATAAATAACAGATCATATAGGGAACATAAAGCTCTCAGGTAGGAAAAGAGAATTAAATTTCTCTGTATCCATATTAGAATTTGTAATGCAAATCTTGCCACACAGCTCATGGATTCTAAAATTTTAAGTCTGGCCAATTTTCCAAACAATTACCTTTTATAGCTACAAAATACTGATGAAAGCTAAAGTAGGGCCATTCTTATTGTTCCTAGTAGCAACAGCTGATTTTTTATACTGCTCTACCAGTATATTATATTGCCTGTTTGTAAGGTGCAGCTATCTCTGGAGGACTCCTGTAGTGTCCATAATGATTTTCAGGATGCCATTGGGACCATGTGAATTATACAGCCAAGGATCATTGTGCCATGGGGATGATGCCACAAATCATAAAATACCGATGGGGTTTCCAGTCCCTGGGGCAAGACAGGGAAGACACATAACTTTCACAATGGGTCTCTGCTTTCAGATTGGGATAAAGCTTCCTGCAAAATTAAAAAACCCTAGACTAAATCATCATCTGATATGATTTGCCATTATCACTTTGAAGATCTCTGAATTACATTGCTTTAGATCTGCTAAAGACAAATGTACAGTATCTGAAATGTAGTTTTCTGTTCAGAAAGATAAGTAGATAATTTATGTCAGAGGACTTTATTCCAAAGCACACACAAGGAAGCAGGGCCTCTAAATGAAATTTTGAACAACAGTTCCCAAATCAGCATATGAAGGTTACTGTTGCACATGGCTATTCTAGACACTTTGTAAATTACTGCACCATTAGAAATGCACTAGTTTATAGAAAGGAAAATGCGTCTAAATTAAAATTGTGAAAGAGTCTGCAGTTTAAACTTGGATTCTGCATGTTAGATTATGAACTCTATGGTGTCTAAATGATCTGATTTTTCTAAATGATCTGATTTGTCTAAATCAAATCAGATACAATCCATCAATTGAAGATACAGCATTAAAAAACAGCAAAGACATGCTTACTGCATCAGTGCAGATTAGAGACCAAATTCCTACAAGCAGATAGTTTGTTATGTCACCAAGTAATTCTCAGTTTGTGATCCTGAATGTGATCAATTCAATGTTTGTGATCCCCTTGGTGGAGGGACACTACCATGCTGTGCAACTGCTTTCAGGCATTTCAGACATTTGCAAATCCTAAAGCTGTAGATAGGAAATTTGAGTTAATGAGTGTTTGGGTCACAAAATACTTTGAACTTAAAGATGAAGACTGCTAACTAGTAAGAAGAGCTTTAGTAAAACACTGTAACACCCACATTTGATGTTTGTAATATTACTGATCTCCCATATTACGCGTTTGAGTTTTCTTGTGCAGCTTTTCTGAGGTGTCTTTACAGGCTCTACTAGGGAGTATTGATTGCACTGCTCTCCATGCACTCTTTGATGTGGCCTGAAAGATTCTCTTCATCACTTCAGAAAAGATGTGTGTAACATCCCTGGGAAGATGTCAGAAAGGCTGAGCAGCTACATCACTACAAAGATAACAAAAATATGTGTGCCTAATACGATAGGTATTCTAGTTAATTGTTAGTAACACAGTAGGATGGAAGCTGATAAAGAGGAGGAACTGGAAGAGTGCCATTAAAAACAATTACAAGTATGGAAAAAAAACAAGGTTTTTAATTATATATACTCCCTACTAATGAACTATACCTGGAAATTTGAACTTGTTATCTTAGGTGGATCTAGTTACAAAAAAACTCTAGCTGTCCTTGCCATGGCAGTTCCAGGGGAGCATTAAGCTGCAGATGACAAGAGGTTTCTATTTGGTAACCAAAAACCAGTGACAAGATACTCTATGAGATTTTTTTTTTGTGTGTGTGTTTTATATGTAAACCAAGAATATAATTTCTGAGTTCTTATAACCATTAATACCTGTAAATATTTTAAGTAAGGAAAATGTTTATTATAATTATCTACTCCTATTCATTACAGGAATCACTATATGAGATCACAATGAACGATGAAGTCCTCCTTTCTCATCTCTTTTATGCATACATCCACATGAAAAATATTTTACCATATTTGTTTTTCTTGTCACCAAGAGCATCAACTCTGCTATCTGGGCTGAGGCAAATGAAGCCACGGGTGAGCCTGTTGTAAAACTGAAGTGTATTGCCTTCCTGAAATTTCCACTTTTCGGCAGCCCACTAGTTTTGTAAACAACAAGAAAAAAAGACTTATGAGAAGATGTTACACAGGAATTTAACATACATGAGAACAAATGACCTGATTTTACTTAAAGCATAATTTGAATGGTTTAAGTAAAAATAAAAAGGTATGTTCTTACAATTTCCTTTCTCTTGAGTTCCAGCTCTCGTCCTGTACAGATAAAAACCAGGTAATTAATTTACAGAGCATCCTCATGCATCATCATCCCATTTGACACAGTTGCAGTGAGGCTGAGTTCTTCTCCCCACCGATTTTCACTTACTTCCTGGAAACGTGCTGGCATCTGTCACAGTCAGTTCTCTAACAATACTGCCATCATCCTGCCCTTGGTCCAACCACCTAAAAACCAGAACCAATTTCAGTAGTATAACCCTGACTGGCAACTCCCACAATAGTATATACATGGCACTTGCATACTGATATTTCCTGTTCTATTTATTAAAGACTCAAGGCTGACAAATAGCAATAAAGAAATCCAGCTTTAGTGAAAAGAGATTGACTGTGGCAAAAATGGTTTTGTTTGTTCTTGATGAAACTTATAAATAAATGCTTTCCTGGACTGAGGTACGAGAGCCTAAGCCAATTATTACAAAACAGAGAACTCATCGATCCCAGATCAATAACAAAAGGTGCAGTGGTCATGATGTTTGCTCTTCCTATCTGCAAGAAGGCTACAGCAAGATGCAAATTGTTCCATGCCCTGAAAATCCCTATACAGGGAGGCAAATCCAACACAGGCAACAATTTTACCATGTCTGAACTATACTTTTACAGTGCCATTGTGTCTGTTTCACATCTTCTTACATAAGTTAAGTCTAACTCCATTTGAGTCAAAAGGATTCACACACTGTGGGAACAAGATCAGCAAGCACAGCATCGGGCTCTAACAATAACTAGCACATACTCTGTATTTTTCTGCCTGAAATGGATTTGAACTCTCCCTAAATTATGTATGAAGCTAGTATTATAGATCTCTTCATAGCAGTTCATCTCATCTAGAATACAGAATCAAAATTAGGTCAGGCAAAGATGAAGTGCCGTATCTGAGAGGCAGAAAACCCTTACTCACACATAAATCAGTTTCAGTGCGCACATTGCTCACTCTGAGCTGTCTCAGGCAGTTATTTATTCACTCAGAGAAGTGAGAGAAGGAAATAGATTCGAGGTGCCACTGGCAAGCTGCAGCTAGATTCATACGTGACTGGACTCTACCATTCCTAATATTTGCACTGATCTTTATCAATTATAATTTTTCCCTAAGGAGTTGAGAATTAATCAGGTGTAGATAAAATTAGAAATGAGCTATAAAACAGAAGATTCAGAGCAGCAGCATCTGCAGGGGAAAGGTAGGGAAGTTAGGATTGCTTCAAATTATGTTGCAGCCCAGTGACAGGCTGCAAGGCAAATGAGAAAAAGAGATGTGGTCAGGTAGCTGCATTTGTGATAGCCATTCCACAAGATCTTAAAGTCTGATTCTGAGCTCGCTGAACCCCAAATTAATCTACATACTAACTTCAGTAAAGTAGGATCAGTCTTCTAGAAAGACAGTAACCCACTCTTCTGAAAATCTTTGCGTCACATGACATGGAAGAACAGATGGACATGCAGGTGTCAGATCCAAGGTGTTGGATGTGGGGAATGTGTCAACAAAGCATGTATTGAAGAATTCACAAGGTGCAAGAATGAAAAGTTCCCAAGCAGAACTTTTTTTTTTCAGTAGTTCAAATGCACCAGAGATCTGGGGCAAGGACAACTCAGAGAGCTGTAAAAATAATCAGACTGTCTCATATAACTTTTTAGGAAACATGTATTTTCCTTGACAGGACATTACAGAAGAAAAACTATGAGTAATTACAAATGTATTAAAAATCTAACCCAAATAAAACACCACCAACCTCTGACAAAGAAAAGTATAATCCAAATCTGTTGTAGGATCCATGATTACAACTTTGTCCAGAAACCAGCCGTTTCCTTAGAATAAATTAAAAAAAAAAAAAAAAAAAAAAAGTTAGATCTTGAAAGGCAGATTTAATGAAGTCTGACCTCCTACAGTTTTCTTCTGGAACTGCAAAATCTGCAGCTCTACTGGCAGGTTGCTAGAGTCATGGTTGCCCTGATGGCTGGAGAGAAGACAGTACCTGCTATAGGTACTGTAGAGCTTGCTTATGGCCCTGCAAGCTGCTAGGTCCTTCCGTGGCTGTCATGGCCCTGAGTGCTGTACATCCTCCCCTCATTTAACATAGTCATTGTATGAGACTTATTTGTTTTGCCAGTCAAAATATCAACATGATTAGACAGCAGCTCATCACTGCTCAAAATAAGTTGCTATGTTTTACAATATTTAGGCTCAAGTTTGAAAACCAGGTCTCGTGACTGCAAGCAATTTGAGTTCTAATGACAAGATAGTATATTCAAAATCTCCGACTGCATCTTTACAGTGTAACTGATAATGCTAATCAACCTAAAATTTTAATAACCCATTTTATCTATAACACAGACTCTCCCCTTCTTCATAGTTTTTTTCATAGGGATTAGTCAAAAATGACAGAACAGTAGCAGATGATGTCCTTAACATAATGGTTCAGAGTATAGTGAAAGTGAACACAAAACATTTGAAATTTGTGATGAAATAATAATGTAACTGTCTCACTTGAACAGTTTCCTTAGAAGCCTTTGTCTTTCACTTCTAAAATATTTTCATATATTCAGTTTTAGAAATACATATTGCATTTCAAAGAAAAGGTTAATAACTTTGCAGGCAGTATTGAGTGACTATATAGAGAGATTTCTGACCTGATCCAAGACCATTGTGTCCTATAACAATCTTGTACAAATGTCCCAGGTGCACAGCTTCAACAGCAAAGATGTCAGTCTGTAATCAATCAATAAAATCTCAGTAAAATCTAAAAAGCAGAGCATTCTTCAGCCATGGAATCCCAAAGACCCATAAACCCATAGAACTCTTTTGTCGAGATCATCCTTTGAAATACCAGCTAATGATAAAGAGGGGAACAAACCAAGAAGGACAAGTTTCCTGAAATAAAAGAAGTAAGCCTGATCACTTTGCTAATGGGAGTAGTTCCATTCAAATGAATAGGATCAGAGTTTGAAAAGAGAAACCAGCTGAAAGCTTAATTGGCTAAACAATTACAAATTACAGCAGTTTTCAACATTAGAATTACAGATATAAAATGTAAAGTTTCATTTTTTCTTCACTTAGTAAATCAAAATTTTAGAAGGATTAAAAACAAAGGTACACAGCTTAAGTATTTTATAAATGAAAATTCTGTCTTCCAGAAGCACTGGTATATCTTTAGAAACTGTTTTTGGCTTAATTATTGAATTTGGGGGAAACACTGGAATGCAGTAATTATGTCTTTTCTACTTGCAGCTTCCCTGGGATAACCACACACCTGAGAGAGAAAAGCCATCCAAACATATCAGAAAATGCCTTGTTTTTCACTTACCTGTCCTTTTAAAAATTTCTTTGGTTTCTGTGGCCTGAGCAGCTGTCTTGATCCTGTATCACCTCTTTCTCCATAGAGAGAAATGTAGACATCAGCCTCAGTTCCAGCATTCCACAGTTCTCCTGTTGTCACATGAACTTCATAGACAGTCACTGGCAATAGAAGATTACAACCTTTCATATCACAAACTGTTAAAGTTACAATGACATCTAGCTGTGAATGCGCCTGTAGAGTCCAAATATATCTGTGTCAAGTATAGTTAGAGTATAAAACCTTAAATATCCTACCCAATATTAAGTAAAATAAGGTACAAACTTGCTTTGGTGTTACTTTTATGCTTTTTATTCCAGACTGCCACTATGGGGAACACAAACAGAATTAAACTTTAAATGCACAGTAGTATGTCTTTGTCCTGCAGCATCATTTGAAATCATTGTAAAGCTGAAAAGTAAATAACAGAAATCCAAGATTAGCCTCACCATAAGTGGTGAGATCAAAACTATAGCAAGCAATGGGAGCCATTAACATTTTGAATGCAATGGTTAACCAAACAAGCAAAAATCTAGCACCATAGTTTTAGTTTTCAAGGACCTCAGAATCCAGAACGCTGCATTGTTTTATTATTTTACTGATTCATGCTATAGGATAGTACAGACCTCCTCTATTACATTCCCATATAGAAATTCTTTAAAGGCGTAAATTTGGGAGGAAAAACCTAGGACTTAAAATCAATAAATTGGTTATTTAATAAAAATGGATAATTTCAATAAAATTAAATTTGAGTCAAAATCCAATGAAACTGGAATAAAGACTATGATATATATAAAAATATGTATCAATAGAAAACTGTGGTCATTAAAATGCAGATGTAGGAACCCCATAAAATTCAGAATTAAGATTAAAATATGTAATTATAATCTTCTGTAGAAACATGGAAAAGGCAATATTTACACCAACATATAGTAACAACATTTTCTTAGAGCAAGTGAAGTACAGAGAGAATGAAAGAGGGAAAGAACACCTCATTGTCTGGCATACAAGCTCTACTTCCAGATGTAGGTGTCCTTGTGCTTCTCTGTCTTGCAAGTAGAAGGGAGTTTCTGAACCACTGTGTCCAGAACAACAGCAACATTATCATAATTCGATTATCAGTTTCCACTTGAAATATGTTATGAAGCTTGACTGTAATTCTCTGAAGGAGGTTGCTCCCAAATCTCACTCTTCTGATGGACAAACACCTTCTTTTAATAACCAGTAAAAATTTTTCACAATCAGTTCTTATCTGCAATTGTACTAAGTGGCTGTTCAGTGTTTACAGTTTTTCCCTTGATGCTTATTTTTTTATTATTATCTTACATTTATTTATACGGCATTTGTGTGCAGGTTACTGTACAAGCTGTCTTTAAAGAATTCAGTTGGGATAATGGTAACAGTCTAGCTAAAACAGTAAGCACTGATTATAGAAGCAAACTAGCACTAGTGTTCTGTGTAACCTGTGCAAAGATAACTCATTTTGAGATGCTGACTGGGCACCTCTAAACTCGACTGAGGTATTGTACTGTACACAGATGCTATTAATAAATCCAGCATAGAGGCGTAAAATAGCTAACTTAAAATTCAAGTAATTTTCACAATTTTTCACACTTCTCTCTACCTCTCATAAGCCTAGGGATCATTCTAGCTTTATAATAAGTATTTATCAGTATTTATAATGGTTAGAAGTTTTATCCTAGGAAATAATTACTCTCTTAATGGTGTGAAGCTGCATCACAGGAAGTTCAGACTGGACATTAGGAAAAGGTTCTGCACTGAGAGGGCAGTCAGTCACTGGAACAGTCTCCCCAAGGAAGTGATCACAGTACCAAGCCTGTCAGAGTTCAAGGACCATCTGGCTGACAGATAGTCATATGGTTTAGTTTTAGGTAGTCCTACAAGGAACAGGGAGTCAAACTTGATAATCCTTATGGGTAATTTACAACTTGAGACATTCTGTGATTTTATAATTATTTCCTTTAGATATTCCATGGAAAAGTGTGCAGAATAGAGATTAAGAGGAGGAAATGTATTCTTTACATCTATTTTTGTTTATAAATGTAGAACATTGCATTTGTAAACACATCATTCTGAAATTAGAAAGTGCAAGGGTTAAGATTATTTACAAAATTTAATTCTTTCCCCTATTCCACCCATGAATTATGAGATAGAACAAGGAGGTAAAACACATACCTTTTTTCAGATCAGCTTTTATTATTTGGACAAAAGACAGACATTTTTAAGGCACAGAAGCTTTTGACAGTCTTTAGTTAGCAGCATAGTTATGTACTTTTTTTCCCAGAGTATATCTGTTTCAATACTCAAAGTAGTTTTCATTTAGGAACTGTTAATAAATACTGTATTTTACTCATATCATTTACTGTGTCACCACTTGATCTATTTATCTCCTCAAATTTTTCTTTACAGCACCCACATGAACAGGTTCTCTATGAACAGACCATGGTAGAGGCAGAGAATTCATTTCTCCAGACCAACAGTCTCATGTCTAAAACCACAATAAATCTCTCTATTCTTACAATTCCCTCCTTCATTAACTATCTCCTTTCCAGTTCCTGCAAGAAGGAAAGCAAAGGTCCATCAGTCACCAAACGCTCTGTAACTCTGATTTATCCCCAGCAAGTGGTTCATCATCATGGAGGGTAGAGGGGTCCAAGAGACGTGGTTAATATTGAAGTAACACTTCCTCCAAGCTCAAGATCACTGCATCCCTGAGCAAGAAATCTAGCAAAGGAGGCAGGAGGCCTGCATGGATGATCAAGGAACTTTTGGAAAAGCTCAGTCAGAAGAAGGAAGTTTACAAAATGTGGAAAAAAGGACTTTTGACACTGCCTCCCATAGCAGCCCTGCAGAGGCTGGGAGTACTGATGGACAACCAGTTGACAATGAGCCACCAATATGCCCTTGTGGCCAAGAAGGCCAATAGTATCCTGGGGTGCATTAAGAGTGTGACCAGCAGGTCGAGGGAGGTTCTCCTCCCCCTCTCCTCTGCCTTGGTGAGGACTCATCTGGAGTATTGTGTCCAGTTCTGGTCCAAAAGAGATAGGGAACTTCTGGAGACAGTCCAGCAGAGGGCTACAAAGATAATGAAGTGGTTGGAGCATCTTTCTTATGAGGAAAGACTGAGAGAGCTGGGTCTGTTTAGCCTGGAGAAGAGAAGACTGAGAGGGAACCTTATTAATGTTTACAAATATCTAAAGGGCAGGTGTCAAGAGGATGGGCCCAGACTTTTCTCAGTGGTGGCCAGTGGTAGGACAAGGGGCAATGGGCACAAGTTGGAACACAGGAGATTCCGCTTAAACATGAGGAAAAACTTCTTTACAGTGAGGGTGAAAGAGCACT
>NW_010325116.1:65476-73881 GCF_000700745.2 Antrostomus carolinensis | reverse complement strand
AGGGGGGTTGGACTAGATGATCTCCTGAGGTCCCTTCCAACCCCTACCATTCTGTGATACTGTGATTCTGTGATCATATAATTAAAGATTGTGTCATAAAACATGAGCAGAAGGGGACAAAAACAGGATGGTTGAGGATAAAAAAGTCAAATGAATGGTGCTCAGTCCCTCAGCATTAGAGCCACAGACTGTCTATGTAATACTTTTTAACAGTTTAATTCAGATGTTTTTCATTTTAATAAAAAAGGCTGATAAATCAGAAAGTGTTTCAATCGCTTTTTATTCAGAAACTGGTTTCAAAGTACCTCTCATCATCTCTCTTTGAGACTGAATCCAGACCTCTGCACTGTTATGTTATCAAACTATCTTCTCTGAAGTTAAAAACTATGTTCTTTATTCACTGTCTCATGAAGAAATATAATATTGGCAAAAAGACACAGAAGCTGTCTTTCAATTACTGTTAGTGATGAAACTGCCTTCTCCAAAGCCTTCAGCATGACACCTCTTATACTGATGCTGGCAGAAATGCACAGTTCTTCCTCTCTTGTGTGAGGGAGAAATTGTTAACTACAAAATGCAGTTTGAGAGGATAGTTTAAGTGTGCTGTTGTACTTTACGATGCACCAAGATTACTTGATAATAAAAATCTTTCATTCTACTTTTATCTCAGAAACAAGGAAACAACCTAGTCAGGAATAAGAGCCTGAAAGGTGATTAAGGTCACTGTCCTAGAATATTAAGGAAGAGAACATTTGGGGAGAACAGATACTGCAAGTAGGGGACTGAAGCATATTCAATATAACTTGCTAATGATTATTAATTAAAATTTATTTAAAGTGTGGGAGATGTTTGGGGTTTATACCAAAGTGCTTGTGCCTTCCTCCACACCAATAATATTAAAGTCTCATTATCAAAGAGACAAGACCTGTGAGGAAGGAGGCTGACTGCCTGTCAGGCTTTTCATGTCCTCAAGGATATGAAGATCATAAACACTCAAGATCAAAAATCATTGTGGGTAGGGCTGGCCAGCTCTCTCTACAGTATTTTATGAGCCATTTGCAGCTGCTAACTACATCACTGGAGGAAATCTCTCCTGCTATTCTTTTTCTCTTAAAGACATATTAATGAGGCACGAACCTGTTTTTCTGCTCTTCTTTTCAGGCTCTTAATCTCAGGTCATCATAGATAGGTATAAATACAGCTCCAGGCCACCCAGCTCTTTATTATGAGAGTGACTGACCTATGATGTGTTTCCCCACATCCATGGGCCATTTTCTGGACTTCTGCCCCTCAATTTAATTTATATCCTCTTCCTCTAGCCTGTACCCACAAAAGCTGCTACCATTGAAATGCCTGTTAGTATTTCAATTTTGCATGAGCAACACAAAGTACTATAAGCACACCACCAAGAATTGCTATAGTATTAAACATTCTGAAAAAGGGGTTCTACAGTTTTTAGAGAACTTTGAATGGAAGTTTCTCTCATCCCATTAATCTTATTTTCTGCAGTTGATAGGATTTTTGGGGGAAGGGAGGAGGGAGTGGAATCTGTCCCAGGTGGATCTTACTCTAATGAAAGCTCCAGCACAAATAATGCTGGTGATGTTATGACTTTTGCCCTTCTACCATCACACCCTACAGGACAGGTATCTGCCTCAGTATTCTCGCTCCCTAGGGCTCCCTTGTTCCACACTGAGAAATTAAAAGTATTCTGGAAGCCTGTCTCAGCCACTTACAAGAAAGAAACTAAAACAACAGATACAATAGTCATACTGTAGCTATAATCCTCAGTTATTGAAAGTAGAATTTGTGATCTGACTCATGTAAGATGGTTTTATGGTAGTTACGCATATGTGAGATGTATTTACTTTAAAGCAAACACAAATGCTGAAAGTCTTACCAAAGAAGGAATCTTTTTGAAGGACCTGTGAAATTCAAACCATTAAAGACTCTCTTATCTCCTTTCCAGTGATTCTTAACCTTTTACCTGAGTATGCTCAATAACCACAGGAAAATAACACAGAAAAAGTATTGTAGCAGCCAAAAATTAATAGAGGGTCTGATGAAAAACAACAAAATCAACCTCTGTCAGGATTAATCTGTGGCCTGACTTAGCTGATGTGGTATTGTGCTTACCTGGAAAAAGAGGTTGACCATGCTGTAAAACAGGAAGCTCCATAGATATTTCCCCATCAGCCTCACCCCAGGCCAGCCATCGATGTGCAGGGAAAGAAAACTGCTCCCCTGAGAAAAGGTTCAGCAACTGCACCTAAACAGCATAAAGAATTGCAACTTAAGTTGCTGATCTCAGTCCAGATAGAACAGAACATGAAATGTGTGGGATGCTGTTGAAATCTGTGCAGGTAGAGCTCTGTGTAATGACTACAAAACAATGGGTTGGGGCATATCTGCTCCCTGGATACAACTGCCCCCAATCTGACTTTTCAATCAGACAGATTCAAAAGTGCAGGGCAGAGTAATTCAAGTGCAGCCAAGAAACAAGGTTTATCAGTTCAGGTATAGCAGCAAAAGGACCATATGCACAGCAGCTGAAAAAGGGGGGAAGGTATAGTTATTTTGTACTTCAGAATACTCCTTAGTAAACACCTCAGGCTGATACTTATTAGAATAGGTCCTGATTATGCTAATTTATACTAGTAGCTACACTAGATTTGGGACCAGCAGAGAGAAGCAAAGACGCTTCTACCTGTAGTTTCACTCCTGCTCAGTACTTTGCAGAATCTAATCTCCTTAATTCAAATATTGAACAAATTTAGAATTACTGGAAATATTTCTGTCTCTTTTACTGCTTGAATATTAAACTTTAAAGAAAGTGATTCACCTTGTCTGAAAAACCTGGCACATCTTGGCCTGTCAACATCTGCTGACGGATCTTGAAAAGGGGGCTTGGATTAGTGAAGCAGTACCTTTGTGGACATTTTCAGGCCTGATACCATCTCAGTACAGATATAGACACAGAAACCATGGGATATTGAGGAGGACTAACATGCCTAACTACCAGAAAAGCTTTGCAGTTGTAGAGCACTCTCTTTTAATTTTTGATCTTCCAGAATAACGTAGGTTTTCTGAGGAACAATGATGTCCGTCTGACAAGCCAGCTGTAGGTTGTTTCTCTTCTATGAAGCGTAGAAATCCAGGGCTATACTCCTTTCGCTCTCTACCATACAAAAGGCTAGGTTACTTGTAGAGTGTGTTTGGTTAAATATATTTCTTTTCTTTGACTTCCTACCCAAAGTTGCTAAGAAGGAATGACCTAACCCCCACTGATGAATAACTCCATAAAAACTGTGCTTGACTGACTGAGATTTGGTAAGGAGACAATTAAAATTCATAAGCAAATAATCAATGGAACACAATGAAGTGTTGAATCCTTCTTTTAATATTTTTTTTTTAATTTCAATTAATATATCTTAACTGGAAAGTGAGGAGGAGAATAATAACTTACCATTTTTTCTTTCCTTTTTTTGTCAGACTTCTCCAATCTCTCACTTTAAATTAGTGTTTTATACAAAGCAGGCAGTGCAGCCTCTGTTCACAGAGGATGGTGTACAACAAACCCACAAGGGTTCATTTGTTGAGTCAGATTTTATGATAACCAAAACTTCTAATACCAAGATTAAGCATACAAATGAATCTTCTGTAAGAGGAAACCCACTGTTCTCTTCTAGCGCCTCCATTCAGATACACTTTAGAAATTGCTGGTAATTTGTCCCTGTGTCTCACAGGAGAAAGCTATAAGGTATTTTCCACCCTTTCACTGCTTCCACACACACATTTATGAAAGCAGAAAATAGCAAGGAACAGAAGAAAATAGTATCTTAAATTATATTCTGACTCCAGCATTCCCCCAAACACAGCGCAGTCAGAAAACAAATATCTAGGCTTTATAATCAGACAATCATCACCTGAATTGAAAGAAACATAATCTGAATGAAACTTCTTAGACAGAGTGATATTACCAGTGACACAATATTTCAATGCAGACATGCATTGACTAACCACATGAACTCACAAGATCTTGCCTAAATTTCAGTTAATGCTGCCCAGACCTTATTCGGTCTTCATTCTGAGTCTCAGTCTCAGATGAAAATAACTGGTTAAAGCATCAAATACCCACTGAGTCTGAGCATCAATAAGTGAACATTTAACTTTAGTGGACTCTTTGCATTAGACAGATCTAGATTTAGCTTGAAGTATGATTATAACAATTAATTTACCAGCAGCTTCAAAAGCCCTTCATAAACCACTATCTCTTAACTGAAGGATAAGAAATTCTGGCACAGATAAGTGTTTCAGGCATGCATAGAATACAATTGGCACTCATAGTACATCACCAATGTTAAGGATAAAAGCCAAATCCTTTCATTTCCACTCCAGAAACCTATATGCTATGCTTCACGACCAAAGCTTGAAACATAACTAGCTGATACTCTTTGCTTTATTATCTTTGTTCTACCTGCATCAAGATCTTTTTTAAATAAGGAGGGGAAAGAACCTGCTACTGTCTTTTTCTCCTCACAGACACAGAACTAGAAACATCTGCATTGTAGCTCTGTTGCTGTGCATAAGGGCCCAGCATCACCCACAAATTTGAGGAGGACTTGGCTAGACTGAGTTCAATGACTTTCTGGGTTTCAGCAAACTCTAGACACTCTGTAGCATACAAAGACTGTAGAAGACTCAGACTACAGCAGCCAACGTAAGAAGTCTTTCTTGCTGCCCAGTCACACATTTTTTAAAGAAACATAATATCCAGCTCTCACTAAACTGCAAACAAACAGCCAGGACATAATGTCATAACTGCCTTAAGTTAATACAAAAACACTCCTTATAATATCCTAAATGAAACTGCAGGCCTTTGATGAGGCCAATATGCTTATCCTCGGGATTTTTTCTGACTTGTATTTTGCCTCCACTGCCATAGTGACTGCTCTTGGAAAGATAAAATTCTTTGTCACTGCTTTTACCTCTTCGCAGTGCCAGGCAGGGGAGTTTCCTGCATTCGTATGTCCTATGCGTATTTTGTAGAGATGTCCTATGTTTCCAGTAATAACCTATAAAAGGAACACAACTGATGAAACACAGAACCTTTGTTAAAAGGAAAAGACATGCAAAGAAATTAATTTCGTAGCTGTCATGTGACAGTTTTTGCTTAGAGGAATTAAATATTCTGACATTTAAATAAGTGTTTCCAAAATATTTTGCTCCAGATAATGGTTAGAAACTTGTCTCTTTTAAAAGACAACCCTTAAAAGATCTGTTGGCATGCCAACCCCAGGTAAATGGCTTCAGGATGCTGCTGTAACTATTTTGTTCCCCACTGAATATTAGCCTCAGTGGGAGATGAATACAGACTGTAGGTATGACTAAAAAGCAGAAGTGTCTTGACCCTAAAACCTGGCTCAGTTTAGCATCTACGCTGCAGACCTGCAATGAAACGATTTCTGTCTCCCAAGCACCTCCCACATACCTGAGTTTCTCCCTACCCCTCCAGGAGGGTATGCCTTACAATTTTGGAAAAAATTATGTTCAGCTTGGATGTTTCTTTTTACAAGTCATTTCAACTAAACCAACTTTAAAATCTGTATTTGAAAGATTAGCTCTTGGGCAGGCTGGGTGAGTGTGTCCAGTACAGATAACAAGGTGCTGAGGGAATAACTTTGTGTGAAGGTTATTCAAACAACTAGTTCTGAACTTAAGTGTACAAATAGAAAGCTTATCTTCAAGGAACTGGAAACACACCATGAGTGTCTTCTTTCCTTGCTGTATCATTTTTTTTCTTACGTAGACTGGATTTGCTGTCCTTCTGTTGTTTTCTGTAGAATTCATTTTCATGTTTTCAGTCACAATGTAGAGGTGGATGTGAACTAAGGTACCCTGTATCATGAACTTCCCTGAACTTAGTATTATAAACAATAGAGAGATAGAGCAGCAAGTTCAGACCAGAGTTAACTGAGATCTAGCATGGTTTTCTCTTTCTATATGTCTCAAATGTGTTCACAGGGATATGGATACTCACCTAAGAAGGGAATCCTAGGTCCCAAACCAGGGACTACCTCCATATTTTGGATTTAAAAGTAATTGGAGGTGAAATTAATTGCAATAATGGGAGCAGGAAACGGAGCCAACAACATCTGTTATGAAGAAGGTAATTTTATGTTTCAGGCACCTGGTTACTCATTTTATCTACTCCTTTCAATCTTATATCTGGGCATTTTTTTGATATAACAGATGGAGAATGGCAGACTGTCATAGGTGCTGGACTCTTCTGAGAAACTCCATCAGGCTGAAGAGGACTAAGAACTGCATTTCCTACAACCCAAGCAGCTATGAGGCTATTGTGAAAAATAAAAGAGACCTTCATCATTTCTACCTTTAAATACTTTTTCTCAGAAGGGGATTTGCTATGCTGGATACTACCAATGAAAGCACCTGTTTGTTATGTGATCTGGTGCCTGCTAGAAACACCCCCTGACAATCCCATATACACACTCAAGCTATGCAGATTTTGATGGGACCTATTCTGGCTCACTTAAATCACCATGCTACAAGACTGATAAGGGGGAAATTTGCTTGTGTAACTGGGAGCAGAAGCAGCCTCAGATAGACAGACTTTATTCCAGTTATAAAAATTGCCATTATTTAAATAAAGCAGTAAATATTTAACAAAGTTAAAAATTTACTCCATACCCCAATTCTTCACTTCCTCCTTTAATTTTTAATATTTTAGCACCATTTCAAATTATAAAACTAAACAAGTATCTGTTGTCCTGTATTTCTTTGTGTTTTCTTGAGTAATATAAAAAATAACCAGTAGTTTTTAAACAGACAAAAAATATGTTGGATCAAATCAGCTTTGGATAGGTGAGTGGGAAAGGATACTAAATTTAGTTCTACATTTAAGTCCTGTTTCTTGTTTTTGGGTACATGTATCACACAAAAAACTAACTCTTTTCATCACATTAATTTTGAAATGTCATGCAATCTGGCAGAATACAAGAGGGCAACACAATAAATATATATTACTTACTGTGAAGATGTCTTCATTTCCTCTCTGAAATAATTTTCCCTCCTCTCCATCAAGAAAAATAGGCCCTGAACTTCCGTGATCCCCATACAATGTAATATAAACCTTTGAGCTTGTTCCAGCAGATGGCATATCGCTGGTAAGGACTGACACCTTCCATTTCCTAGCTATCAAAAGATAAAAGACTCATTGAAATACTTAAACTCAAGATTCTTGAGCAAAATGGATTTCAGTAATCAAAATTCTAAATAATACCATATCAATGAATACAGAAATACATATTTCACAACATTAAAGCAGACAAATATTGAGTTTGCTACGTTGGGCATGCAAAAATCAAGAAATGTCAGGTTGATTCACATCTTTTACTCTGCATATGCCATATGACAAAGTCAAATTTGCATGAACGTAAATCACTTTTAAAACACAGTTTTGAAATATTGTATAAAATTGTATTAAATATGGCTTTCTGTTTACTTAGCATATAAGAGCTCTGCCTTATGCAGTGCTGCATAATGACACCCATGCAGGCTCTCAGCAAGCTAGCTGTGGAATTACAAACTCATCACTTCAAGCATTAGGATCTCTCAAAGCAAATTAGCTCTGCTGAAAGAGACCGCTTTAAGAAAGGATTTGTATCTCTGCAAAGGTGTGATGGGCTACGCAGGTGTAACACTTTGTTTGGAATTCACTGAAGGATTAGCAACATTTTCTTGCATTGCAGTGTTGGCATTATACCCTGAGATACCAACACTCTTTTTTTCTTTCCATGGTTACATTTCATAATTATCAAGACCAAGAAGAAGGATTTAGGCTTTGGTTTAGTGGAAACTGAGTTGTAATGACATGGAATTGAGGGCAATGGTGTCACTCTTTAATGGTATTTCCTTAATGGGAAATGATGGCCAGTAACAGGAAGGAATATTAAGAAAACACTTTCACTCCCAATGTTTCTAATCAGCTGATACCCATCTCAGAGGGCCATGAGCCAGCAGTGTGCCCTTGTGGCCAAGAAGGCCAACAGTATCCTGGGGTGCATTAAAAAGAATGTGACCAGCAGGTCAAGGGAGGTTCTCTTGCCCCTCTACTCTGCCCTGGTGAGGCCACATCTGGAGTACTGTGCCCAGTTCTGGGCTCCTCAGTTCAAGAGGGACAGGGATCTTCTGGAGATAGTCCATCGGAGGGCCACAAAAATGATAAGGGGCCTGGAGCATCTGCCTTACGAGGACAGGCTGAGAGAGATGGGACTCTTCAGCCTGAAGAAGAGAAGACTGAGGGGGGATCTTATCAATGTCTACAAATACCTGAAGTGCGGAGACCAAATGGATGGGGCCGGGCTCTTTTTGGTGGTGGCTGG
>NW_010325116.1:41117-65377 GCF_000700745.2 Antrostomus carolinensis | reverse complement strand
GTGTGGAGTCTCCATCTCTGGAGAGGTTCAAAACCTGCCCTGACACTTTTCTGTGCAACCTGCTGTAGGGAACCTGCTTTGGCAGGGGGTTTGGACTAGATGATCTCCTGAGGTCCCTTCCAACCCCCACCATTCTTTGATTCTGTAATAGGGGAAAAAATAATAACTGAGACTTGAGGAGGTGAAGTAACTGGCAGAATCACATTTTTCATCAACAGAGCAGTGTGACCCTTCTCAAAAGTTGCGGTAATCTGCTTTTTCCACAGCTGCAGTTAGCTTGCTTTTACTATTACAAAGGGAGTTCTTTACACTATCCAAGGCAGTGTCTGCTCCAACTTTCTGAGAGGTGTGATTGATGACAGATGACCGTGTAATATTCCATGTTAATCTTGTTTATATCAGAGAAACTAACATATGTATACAACATCTAAATCACTCTATGTAGATGTACCTAAACTCTTGTCTTAATTTATTTAATTAAGGTATGCCAAACCATGTCACCCAGCTTTCTATATATCACACTAGAAATAGCAGTGAATACTATGGATCACTGTGTGCAATGGCTTCTTCTTTAATACACTGGGTTTAGGCCTTTGGAGCATTTCCAGTTAATAGTTTCCCATCTTCAACTTCAGTGAACATCCCCAATAAATTCTCTACCAGGTAACTGTTTTGTATATAAGCCTGTCCCGTGCTGGCAATGACATCTGTTTGAAAATTTAATTGTGAAATATTGTTGAAAGAAAAAAAGAAAAAAAACCCCAGAAAATACTGTATTTAGATTATATGCTAGTCTACTGTTATTGAAAAATGTTTTTTTATTAATAATATTTTTTTCAATCCCTCAGTATTTCTACTGGTTTACAGTAACATCAGTTATTTACAGCTTAGAATCCTGGTACTCGGAATGCTATATGGCATTTAGTTGGATTCTAGTAATTTCGAGCTTTATTTTCCAAACACAGGTTATATTTTTGTATTGACATGTAAAAAAATGAAAAAATACCATTAAGATTCTTTACTTGGAGCAGTTCTAAAACATGCAAAGGACGATGCCAAAAACATAGAGATGGAGGGAAAAACATCAGAAACAAGGCCAGTGAGGCCAGCATAGGAGATAACATACAGCTATTTGGTGTGAAATATATTAGACAACATATGTTGCTTTAGGGTTGTAATGTCAGTTTATTACATAGAATACACTTCTTCAAACAACAGAAACATTTCAGTTATTTATGGGGAAATATATCTGCCACTGGACTCCTAAAAGGAATTTAAGAGTGCTTCTAGGTTTCCTACCTATACTGCAAACCCCTTTTGCTCCAGATCCAACTTCTACTTCCTCTCCATGTGTCTTCTGTCCCACAGGGAGACAATCGCATCCTCTGGGCCAAAAGGCATTTGTGTCAGCCTTTAATTAGGTCTCCAATCTGGGTAACCAAAGGATCATGATCCAGGGTTTATTGCACCATGTACATGCCAGTTGGTCTAGACATAGCCTCCAAGAGTACAAAATGGCCAAATTTTCATTCTCTAACTGAAAAATAACACCTTCCTTCTTCAGGTATATCTCTGACATTGAAGCAAGGTACTATGCAGTGTGAGAGATTAAAAACTAACCAAAAAACTTAAATACTCTGCCTAATTGCAATATACATTAAATATTTTCCTATTTCATATTAAAATAATTTTCTGAAAATCGTAAACCATATATAAGTGTTTACTACTTACACATAATGTTAAAAAATGCTGTAAACAGGTATCCAAAATAATTCTAATAACAGATTGAAAGATCCTGAAACATATTACATATGCCTTGGATTTTCATAATACAACATATTAAAAAAAAAAAAAAAGACATGGACACTTTAAAATAAAGAGGTTAAAGAAGAATAAGAACACACAATTTTAAGAGTAAGCGGTGCTGCCTTAGAAGTGAATATGGCAGGGGCAGTCAGGAAGTCCACTGACACACAATGTCCCTTCTCAGTGCCTGTGGAATCCCAGCGGCAATAAATACACTCATTTTCTAATATGCTCTGGGCAAAAGAGGCAAACTTCATTTGGGTTCTGGATGTTCCTATATACAGTCTGAAAGATCTTTGAATTTGGCCTTTAAAAACTGAAATAGCAATTTGATAATGTTAATCTATATAAAATTAACATGACTCCTGTTTCCTACTTTTTGTTGTATTACAGCATTTAAATAGTATTTCCTACTTTTCATTTCAAATTAAATATATCGGTTGATTTTGCTCTGGAAAAAGAATTTCTACTGAAAGACAATTCTCAAACCCTTTCTCAAATGTCATGAAATATAGGAATCTTATCATAGAATTTGGGTAGGTATTTGAAATGTCAGTTCTCTGTTCTAATAAGCAGGAGTTGTTTCTCTACAAATGAGATGGTTGTTATATAACTGAATATCTCTGAACAGATAATATTTCAAGGAAAAACTGTTTAACCAAGAAATCAGTGTCACAGAAGAGCAGCTTTTTTCCTGTGTTGATTCCCATAAAAATCTAAGTAATTATCTGTATTTCAGTAATTATATACAATTGTGATTTATATTTATCTGGGTCTGGCTTGTATTCACATAGGGAGTTTTATTGGGTGTGGCATTCAGAAGATATTTTGTGGGTTTTGTTTTATTTTGTTTTTCTGAAGATGTTTTCACTAATCTAATATTACAGAAATTCCAAGAACTCTATTACAAGTCTTTCTCATCTTTACTGTTTCCACTGTCCATTGTACAAAAGCAAACTTCTTCTTTTTCTTCTTCTTCTTCTTCTTCTGCAGGAAAGGCATTTTCATTTTTCAGATTTTCAGAGGCATTATGTTCACTGTTATTTAAAGAGGTGTCACATTTCGGAAAAGTTTCAGAATTACAGGTTTCTGCTGGATCTGCCAACATGGAAGAATATTTTTCTCTAACAATATGAATTAGGCTTATTCTTAGGGTTTGGCATATTTTGGGTTTTCTATTGGGTAGCTCACTATTTGTATCTATCACAAGATCACCAAGTGTGTGTTTCAATATATTATTTTGACAATTGCTGACTTCCATGGGCTTTACATTCAAGTCCTCTATAACATGTAACTTTCCTAAATTTCTAGTGTACTTCAGAGTTGAAGATCCAAGTATTCCAAAGTTACTAATAAAATCTAAGGTGTTATTAGCATAAAACCTATTAAAAATATTATTGGCTATCTTATTGATACAGTTATTCTTCAGAGTTACATGATTAGTTTTGCATCTTATTAAATCTTTGCCTGACAATTGTAAATGTTCACTCTTTTTGGCCAACAAATATGGACCCAGCTGGTTCTCAATGTCAGATGCCTTTTGGTAGGCATATCCTCTCTGTTCCTCATTAACTGCTGTTACTATCACCATCAATATTGGACAATGTTGGCCACATATAGCATGGAGTTTATCCAGAGAATCTTCTTCCTGAGGAGCACTTCTGTTAGCATTACTAACATCAGTTGGCTGAGACTGTATAGGTTCATTATTTAAAGGCTTTTCCAGTGGATGCACCTTGTTATCAGGCAATCTAAATTCTACGGATGTAAAGGCTGGAAAATTGGTATCAGCCTGTGTGGAAGCATGTGTGGAAGCATGTGTGGAAGTAGAACCTACCATGACTGATGATTTGATCTTTTCTTTGTTTGTTGCAGGAAGGGAAGTGATCTTACCATTGCTACTAGGTTTGCTTTTTGTACTTAAGTCATCCTGAAAGGGGTCTGAATCACTGTTATGAGGTATATTGAAATAGTTGCAAAAATTTTCAGGGGGTTTAGCCATGTCTTCAAGTTCTGAAGAAGAGATTTCTTTGAGGGCTGGGTACTGATTCAGATTGCCAAAGTGCGAGTATGGAACATCATCACTGTTAGTATCAAGGACTGTGTCTGTTGATGTTGTATCTAAATTACCATACATTCCAGTCCGTTCAGGTGGTGATCTTCTTATCAAATGATTTTCTTTGAGAAGCCACTTACCTTTATCTATCAATATTCCTTCATCTGTATTAGCTTGTACACTAGGTTGACAATGCTGCTTTGGAGATTCACCTGAATGGTCATTAGTGTAACTTGTCTCTTCTCTGTTAAGAGTAGGTTGTGGTAAAGAAGTATTTTCTCTTCTCAATGTAGCGTCATCTTTGTTTATGTTTATTGGAAATTCTTGTGATGGTAGTGAAGAATGTGACAACTTCTCTGCAGAACAAGACCTAGGTTCTTGAGAAAAATAAATGTTTTTTTCTACCACTGCAGAGTGGAATTCTTTAGTATCCTTTTGAAATACTTTTGACATGTAAGGAAATCCTTTGTGAAAGTCAGGCTTAAATGAAGCTTCCGCCTTGCCATAAAGTCGTTCAATAGTTCTTTTTACATAGCCAGTATTATAATGTTTTTCAAGTACTGCTTCCTCCCCACTTTCATTGGTCAAATCACTGGATGTTTTAAAGTTGTAATCACTCTCTTCAGTATCTGGTTTGTAATCTGACCAGTCTGAAGTAGCAGGACTTTTTAAGCATTTTTTTAATTGAGAAGTGTCTGAATAGATTTTATTTTCTAGTTCTTCTACTTGCAATTTCTGTTCTCCTTCACTTATATCACATTCTGTAATTTGCTTTGATTCATAACAAAATGATAACGGAGAGATTGTAGATAACCTGTCAGAGGTTTCTTCACAACTTTCTGTATCTTCCTTGTCGGCCTGTACAGAATAATCCTCACTATTATATTCTACAGAGGTTTCAGCAGCTAGTTTAAGTTGGTTATTTGGTTTTTTGTCATTACCTGCTACCTTTGAATCAACTTTATCATCTTCATTTTTATCAGTATTAACATGTATAATATTTTTTTCACCTTCTAACTCAGAAGTATCCTGATCTAAAATAGGATTTTTATTATTAGAAGTTACACTATGAACTGTTGAGTTAGGTTCTACTGAAGTTTCTGACTCTTCATTAGTGAATGATGGGTCAGTGTTATTATCTTGAGATTTTTTATATAAGCTATCAGGCATTTCCTCATTTATTTCAGGTGGCTCTATAGCTGATGCAAGGCTACAGGTATTTGAGTTGGTATTGGCATATTGACCATCTAGCTGTGTTTTGGGACCACTCAAGTCTAAAGTCTCTGTTTCGCTAGAAAGATATTTCTGCATATCAAAACACCTTTCTAATTCACCAGTCAATTTTAGAGCTTCTTCAGAATTAACACTGTCCTTTGGAATACAAGACTCAGATGATTTTTCATTTTCATGCAAATGTATACCACTATGAATTTCAGATATAGGCATATTCTCATGGCAATGTGTGGAGTCTTGTTTTCTGAGTTCCCTCTCAAAGTGTAATATGCTATTTTCCATTGATTGTTGAAAATCTGAGAAAGCAGCCTTCAGTTCGTCAACTTTTTCTATGACTGTAGTTTGTTTCAGAAATTGTAACTGTGTAAATATTTCAGAACAGCTACAGGTAGCTTTTTGCATATCATCTCTGATTGTCCCAGTCAAACTCTCTCTGAGATTCAGTACAAGTAACCAAGCTAGGAGGACATCAGAGGAAGTACCAAAAGCTGAAGGAGAAAGATCTGAAAAGCTACAAGCTTTTCCTATACATCGACTATGTTCATTCTGGAGACCAAGCAAAGTTGATTGTAGTTCATGCAGCAACATGCTAGACACACAATTATTCTGAATATCAGTTCCCATTTTCTCATTGACAATTGCACAATCAACTTGAACAGCAACTTCAGATCTTTGACATAGGTTGGTATCTTGAATAACAACTCCTGACATCTTTTTATCATTGTCATGTGTTTCATTAAACAAGTGTGGCTTACCCTCATGGTGAAGTTCTGAGTTTAGTGAATATTTGGCTTCTTCTACTAGAGTTGTATTAGCATGAATCAAAGAGTCAGTTTGTTTTTCACCTGAATCCTTGGCTGATTCTTCTAAAGTTCCCAATTCACAAATAGGATTTAATGGGTTTTTAGTTATATTATGTTCAACCGTATTGTTTTTTCCAGTCACATTCACTTTATTTGTGATAAATCTTGTTTCTTTATCTATAGAAACATCAGTAGTTTCTTTAGGGAAATGACAGACATTGCTATTCTCCACATTCCTTTCTTTTTTATTTATAGGGGGTAAGACAGAATTTGGTAAGTTTTTCAGCCAAGTTTGGACATAGTTTTCAAGTGAATGCTCAACAACCTCCTCCTGAAAATCCTGTTTTAGAGCCTCTAGTGTAATGGCACTCCCTAACATATTTAACTTATTTGCACCTTTACTTAGATTTTTCTTCATCCCCTTTTGTTTTTTTTCTTTCTTTGATGGCAGATTTTCCATAATATTATTTTCCTTTTCTTTTTCAAAATTAAGATTCTTTGGCACCTCTGGCAATGCCTTTGAAATCACTGATGAGTTAGGTGTCTGTTCAAAAGAACTGGTTGTGAGAGGTGTGCCTTCTTTCTCAGTACCCAGTGTATCCTGACTGTGTTCAGATTCATTGTTTGAATTAACTGTCATTAGATCATCTTCACTCTTTGCAGATGTAATGATACTATTTTTTTTGCCTGACTTCAATTTTACCTTGGACAACTTCTTTTTATAACTTCTTGGGTTTTTATTAGGTAATAATCCATTTTGTTCCACCAAATCCCCGTGACAGAACTCATCTTCAAGACATGTGCTTTTGTCTGAATTGATAGACCCATCATTGGTTTTTACAAAAAATTCCATTTCTTTTTTCTGAGGTGTTTCAGAATATTTGTCCATGCCATCCGTTGTGGAATCCTGTGTGGTTTTGCTTGTGATATGCATTCCCTCCCTTTTAATTATCCCTGAAATGTCTTTATCTTTTTGATTTTCATATGTACCTAGCTCTAGAAAGTCAGATGATTTTCTCTTCGTCTTCTTCTTTTTGGTGAGGGAAGATGCAGATTGGCTGTCATCAATGAGATGTGTTGCTGTCACAGATTCAGTCCTGACACTGATTTGATTCTCACTTTCAGTAGGAAAGAATCCAGTTGTTTGATTCATTTTCTCAGTAGGAGCTTTACTACATGGAGGTACCATCATCTCCATCTGGCTATGTCCAGGAGAGGCTGAATGCACTGAATCTTGAGAAACAGGTAATAAGTGAACAGCTTTGCATTTTATTTCTTCTTTTGACTGATATAATTCTGAATAGCTAATGAAAGAACTCAGTGATCTTTTTATTTGTTTAATACCACACGACTTATGGATGTGGTCTGCTGAACTTGGTCTAGTTGCCTCGTAAATTTTTGATGTTGGTATGAAACCACTGATGTTAGCTTTGCAAGTTGATTCTAAACTATTATATGTACCTTGTTCCACAACTGCTTTCTCTAACATATTCTGTACCAATTCATCCTTGTCAGGCATCTCTAATGTCTTCCTATCTGTGGTTTCTATTAAATCTTTACTTTTGTGGCTTACTTCTAAAAGCATTTCCTCTTTTATATTCTCTGAAGAAAGCTTTAATAAATCATTGTCACTCATCTCACTCAACTTTGGATTACTGACACTTGATTTTTTTCTGCTTGAATGAGCTACCATGCGATACTCAGATTTATTTTCTCCATTCTGTATTTCCTCACTGTAGGAAAACTGTCCTATTGTCTTTTCCTGAACCTCCTTCTCAGATACCAAGGTGACACTTTCAACTACTGCTTTCTTTTGTCTAACACGCCTTGGCCCAGGGGTGGGAGGCCTGTAAAAGCGAGGTTTGATATTATCCTCAGGTACATTGCTTATGTCTAGATCTGCAGAATTGTTCTTCTTACAGATATTACAACCAGTAGATTTTAAATCAAACTCTGATTCTTTGTCTGACACTTCTGCATTGAATTGCTGTAATGAGTCTCCCTCTCCTTTATTGTAACTCTTAAAAAATGGAGCATCATTTGGTTTTATACATTCTGATACATTTACATTGGATAAGCAGTCTTCCACACACATTGCAGAATTGTGAATGGTGTTGGTTTTGTCATCAGAAAGGCCAGCACGACTTACAATGGTTGTCCATTTAATGGTTTCTTCCTCTTTAATTTTGAATCTAACTTTCATTTCCACTGTGATACTGCCATCTTGATTAACATGAACAGATTTCTCAATGTCATCTTCATACTGTGCCACAGATAATTCTTCCCCAGTAACTGACTGATTTCCTCCATTATGACCGTCAGGAACATAGGAAGAATCTGAGTTGTTATAATTTGAGTTGTTATTATTGCTGGACCCCTTGTCAGAAGAAACTGAGAATATCTGAGATCTTGAGCTAGAGCCCATTTCAGCTCTCACTATGAATAATTACATTGGAAGAACCCAAATTCATTCAGTAGGTGAAAAGTTGAGCAATAAATATCATGCATATGGATCCAGATGATGAGACAGCAGACAGGCAGCAAAGGAAGAGAAAAGAATAAAGGAGAAAATTTAGTACAAAAGAATTAAGTGTGTTTATTTCACCAGAGTATCAGAAAGTAAAGAGAAAAACATGGCTAATCTTGCTGTTCTTTTTAAGTTGTCAGAGAGAGACATATAACCAAGAATCAAGCATTTAAATACTTTTCCACTTAATTTTATTTTGCAATAGGTTCTCTCTAATGACAGAGCTATAGTCTTATTTGAAGCTCCAAAGCCTAAAAAAGTACTAAATGCTCTTATTTTACACTTACTTGGGAGATAAGGTTGCCTTGAAACTTTCAAGGGATTCACAGGCCCTCGCTTGTTTGGGCTTCAAGCTACTAACTTCTTCATGCCTTAGCGAATGCCTTAGCGATCATTAATCTATCATTTCCTGTTAGTTCTTATAGTTACTGCTAAAATGTGCCAGTCAAGGTGAACATATATCTCCATGGGCTTAATCCAACTATCATCTACAGTGTATGAGCAATTACTGTGGGTAGTGTCACTAACACAGGAATAAAGGGTTCAGATCAAATTCCCTGGACTAAACTGCTATAGAGAAGTAAACATTGAAGCATTTTAACTTTTTATAAAATCTGAATTTAAATCATTATATTCTGAGATACATTTTATGCTACAGTACTGTAGATGATGGCACAAAACTCAGTAAAACCAATGAGAATACTTCCAGACTTCAATGAATTTTGAGTATGGACTCAAAGTATTGAATTTTAAACATTTGACTTTGAATATTTAATGTGTTTGCATACACATTAAATATTCCCAAAATATGTTTTGATTACTCTGTAATAACTTGGCTTTAAAAAAAAAAAATTACTGCGCATCTCTCTCTAACTGTTGTCACTGAAGAGGTGAGAGATAAAAGAACACGAGATAAAAATAAAGCTTTACTATCTTCCAAGGAGTTCTGCATGTGCAAGGGACACTGTGCATGTACACTCACACAAAGATATCCATGACTGCTGCTGATACCTAAATATGTAGAAGTCACCATTTAATAGAAAGCTTTCACTGGCAGAAAGGTATTTTAACACATGTAATATTAACTTATCTACATTGCTTGAATTTAAGCTTCTGGTTTTTTGCCTGGGGTTTTTTGGGGGTTTTTGGTTTTTTGTTGTTTTTTTTTTTCTCAGTTGGGTCACAAATGGTCTCATATCAAGACTTTCATAGATACTTGTCTATAATTTCAGTCAGAGTGCCTTGCAAGTTTCCCAGGCATATGCTTTTCCATGAATTGAATCTGAAATAAAAGTACTTACTAATCAGACCTTACACTTCCCAAAGTAAAAATTTCACCTTCTCTGTCTCAGGAAATGGAATTGGAACAAAGTGCCTGAAATTTTATTTTTCAAGCTCTCACATCACCACTGATGTCTCCTACACAGGATACTTTTGAATTTCTCAGGTTAAAGACAAAAAGACAGTTATTGTTTTCTCTCTCTTTCTGCAATTGCTGTTAACTAAGGATTAGAAGGGGGAGTTTGTCAAATTCTCAGCTACTCATATTTTCTACCATTGCAAGGCTAAATCTCTGCCTCAGAGCAAAATTTGGGTAGGATTTTTCATTTCTGCAGAACTTTGAATCTCAAAATATTCCTATTCATTTTTTCTTGACTCATTAGTTATGCTCTGCAAACAGCTCTCTAGGTTTGCAAGTGAAAGAACATGAAGGTTAAGAGAAACTAAAATGAATAGTTTGTCAGGGACATAATAAACTGTGAGGAATGTGGAAGAAACTCCTTCAAGTACATGGAGGCCAAGCGTCTTATGTATCAGTGTGCTCCATGACACAGTCAAGATTACCATGGAAAGTTTCGGTACAGAGACAATTACGGTTTCCCTGGGCTCTCCAGTACTACATGCAGCTGTATCAAGAGTACAAAGTACTTCTGGATTAAACAAGTTTCTCCCTAGACAGGATGTCTGCTCTACAGGGTGTTCAAATGCAGAGAATTCCTGCATGACCTAAACCTCTGGTACCACAGCATTTTGTTCCCCTCAACCTCAGGCTATTCAGCTATCCTGGCTTCTCTCCAACAGCTCCTCATATTCTTGATCACGCACTGGCCATTTCACACTCTCACTGACCTTGTCAGTTGCACAACTCCATGAGTAATCAAAGGGAAAGTACATACTTGTGTATCTTTTCCCAAACTTCTCAAAAAACATATATCACAGCCATGAAAATATAGGAAAGGATGGCACTCTGTTTAGACAAAAGCAGCTTCAAAAACATGATGAATTTATGAGTGGATGGGTGCTAGAATGTTTTTCCTGTTTATGTGGAGCATAGGACATGGGAAAAAGTTAAAGTCGTTACAATGACAAAGCAAACCTCCACTTGTTAAGGTAAATTCTGAAAACTGCACAAAATTTTGCTCAAGAAATTCAGTCAGTTAAGAGCCTGAAGTAGCCTGTAGTTTGTCTTTTACCACTGCTGTTATTAACTGTGACACCAAAAAAATAACAATGGCAATCAAGTGCATTAAAATAAAATACACTTATAGATTTGCATGCATGTTCTAAATAAGTCTGTTTGAAAGAAGGCATGCATGCTTGCTGAGTACTTAGCAGAAACTTGTATTTTAAAAAGAACATTAATGCTTTGATCTTTCTTATGCTTATAGAGGAATCAGAGCAGGTATAAACAGTTTCAAATGACCTTTTAAAATATCCTTGATCCTAGTAAGATTGTCATGGTTTATGTCTTATGCTGAGGGTGATAAACCAATTAATAAAATACAAATTAATTCAAAGAACTTACTATTTTCGCTTTCTGACTTGGCATTTGCTTTTGGGTACACACGATTTGCAATTCCAAGCAATTTAGCAGGCCGTGAATACCCCAGAGAATCATAATTCCTTGGTTTAAAAGGCTCTCTCCCTGCTGCAACTACAGCTCCAGAGCACAGTATCAGGGCTTGAAGATTAGGAACCTGGAAGAAAAAGTAACATTAAATTCTCTGCCTTAGTAATCACAAAAAATAATGTGAGAGATTTATCCCTTTCATGCTTTAATATCTTCACTTCTTAGTCTCTACATTAGTTTGCAGGAGGCTATTAAATATGTATCACAGCATGGAATTAATTTTTCAGTTCCTATAAGGCAATTCCTATCTCTGTGAGGGTATGTCTTGTTATATTAATACATTAGAAAAAGACTTCAAGAAGCAACTTGGATCCAGGTCAAAAATTTCTTATCATTTAAGTGTTTGCATATGTAATTTTGTTTCATCATTGCACAGTGACTGTTCACAGCCGTGAAATAAAAATATGCATTCCAAGGTAGGTATGCATATGAACACGTATTTGGCAGAAGAAAGGAGAAATCGGAATATACCACAAGTACTCAACCTATATGGCCACAGAGGAACAGGACAGAATCGCAGAACAATATACATTGGAAAAGACTTCTGAAGGCCATGCAGTCTAACCCTCTGCTCAAAGCAGGCCTGACTGGATCAAGGTGCTCAAAGCCTTGTCTAATGGTTTTGAATTTATGTTCCAAAACATATTGTAAGATAAGGCTTACGAATTGCACTTCACTGCCTTACAGGTGATATGGCCAATTTCTCAACCTAATACAGCATTTCACCAAATGGAGGGTAAACACGAGATTTCCCTTGAACTATTGGAGCTCTGCATGGAATTCTTTTTCTAGATATATGTTAGATACAATCACTAGTGCTTTTCTAGGGTTAAACAACAGGTGAATAAAACACTGAGATAAAATTATAAAAAACAGCATGTGTGAAGAAAATCAGGATTATTAGTACTGCATCATCTGGGTTTAGAGGTACAGAACTTAGTCCATGGTTTGAAAACTATGATAGACAATCAGGTGTCATAGTTCTAAGTCATTAAAGGCAAACCATTCTATATTTGTGTAATGATAAAATACGTGTGACTATTAGATGCTACTTATCGTATTTTTAAAACATTAAAAATCAAAGATAAATAGCATTAAGACTAAAAGAAGTTTCTGTGTAAATGAGTAAAAATACATAATTGAGAGCATGCCTGAAAGAAGCCTGAGTAAGAGAAAGTGTTTTTTCATTATGACTTAAAATAAAATATCCTCAATTGCTTCTCTCTGATTGCAAAATTCCAGTATATTTCCTCCAAGCTAGTAGCCTTTCTGAAGGGGAAAAGGCACAGAAAGAAAACAGCTGAAATTCAGCACATCAGATCTTACACCAGGCTAGTGTCCAAAGCTTATAACTGATAAAGGAACCTTTTTAATTAAAAATTATCTAGAAGCAATCACAGAAAAATTGTCAGTGCTCATCTTTATTCTCACCTTTCTGCCATCAGTGGTATATAGTTTCACAACTGGAAATTGCATTAACTCACTGATATAATCCAGAAAGGCCTCAAAGGTTTGAGTGTTTTTCTTCCCCAGAACCATGGTGCGCCTGAGTCTTACATCCCCGTTTTTGAAAACAAGCATCTTTTTGGGAGTTGTTATTTTGTTTTCTTGATGGCCAAGTCCATCTTCATTCTCCTTTACTGACTGCACAGCTCGATGACGAGTGCTGATAGGCCTACTGATCTGCCAGGGCAGTGGCCTTTTGCTAGCCTGTTCCAGGTTGATGGGCTTCATTTTTCTCTGATGGGAGCAAATATAAGATTTTCCATCTTCAAGATCCTCCAAATTGGTGATGCTGTGTCTCCCTTTTGGTGTACTAATATTCCTTACTCCAAAAGGTAATGGGACCCGTTTGGATAAACTGTCCAGCAAAGCATCAAACGTTTTGTAGGACCGGTTATTAATCACCATTTTGATCCCGTTGAACTGAGGATCTCCACTTTTATAGAAACAGATCCTTTTTGCCACAACAGGTTCAGTAACATTTAAATGGCGCATGGATAAACTCTGTTCGCTCTCGGAGGAGTTTGGCTGATTCACTGAGTAACTGGTTGAAGGTGTTTCACTCATTTTGACAGCAATCTGGAAGAAAGAGGAGATGAATATAAAACTTTTCTTATGACTGGTAATAATACAGTCTTCATTTTGAAAGGTCCAGAAAGAGAATTTATAAGAAACCAACAGCAGTTAAGTTGTGCCAAAAATCATTGGATCTAAATGGATCCAAACTGTTGTCTCTAAATTCCACAAAGACTCCAGTACTTTTGGATTAGGTTAGCATAGCTCTACTTGCAAATATTCCCAAAACTCTCCAATGCAATTTTGAATCTCTTACCAGTTTGGTACAAGAAACCTTTCCTTAGAAGAAGGTACTTTGTCAGTTCAGAATAATTAGGTTTTTTCCTTCTTGAGGATGAAATTAATAACAATATCTCATATTTAAGATATTAGAAAAATCCTTATTAGGCAGGAGCAATTTGTGCCTAGACATGATCCATATTCAGTCCAAAATAACAAATCTGAAAGATTACAATTCATTCTGATCTCATATACTAATTTTATACCAGGGGAAATCGATTGGAGTCAGAGAAAAACTCCTGATTTACTACACTGCAAATTATACCAGAATGAGGGCCAAAGCATGTCTTAGACTTAAGTTGCATCATAAATTAACAGATCATTTGCTTTCTGTTATAAGTTTTAAATTTCACGACACATAAACCACTATAATATTTGCATTTATACTGAAGAAAAAACTACTGAACAGACAAGACTTTTTTTAGTAAGATAAATGTCTGTAAATACTTTATAAAGATACAAAAAATTCAGCAGAATTCTTCAGTAGAAGTAGCCTTTAAATAGAAACATTTAAATATCAATCTTTTAAACAACAGATTATTTCTGACAACTGTATTGATAGTCTTCATGCTTGAAAATAGAGCATGAAGTGAGAGAAACTCTCACTACAATCTTCCTATTTTAATCTAGTCTACATACAGATACAGTAATGGCAACCCTCTAAATGAATAAAATTACTTAATCTTAATGATTGCCTTGCTTTGACTGGAACACAGGGTAGAAATGGCTAGTCAACTAATCAACCTCAAGGAAGTAGTTTTAGTAGAGTTTTACTGAAAAGTTGTATAGCAGTCTCAGGGAATGTGTTTGTCACCAAAATAATATAGATTGAATTCTTTGACAATGTCACCGTGATGCAGGTGCCATACTCACTAATGGAACAATTTCTCTGGCTACTTAATGAAGCTATGGAAAAAAGGCTTTCACTATTTTACTACTAAATTGTGGTGGATTGACCCTGGCTGGATGGCAGATACCCACCACAGCCATCCTATCACTCCCCTCCTCAGCTGGACAGGGGAGAGAAAATACAACAGGCTCATGGTTCAAGGTAAGGACAGGGAGAGAACATTCACCAGTTACCGTCATGAGCAAAATTGACTTGATTTGGGGAAATTAGTTTAGGTTATTGCCAATAAAGTCAGAGTAGGGTAATGAGAAATAAAAACTAAATCTTAAAACACCTTCCCCCCACCCCTCTCTTCTTCCTGGGCTTAACTTTGTTACAAATTTTCTCTACCTACTCCCTGCCAGCAGCACAAGGGGATGAGGAATTGGGGTTGTGGTCAGTTCATCACACATTGTCTCTGATCCTCTTTTCATGGTCCCTCCCACTGGAGACACAAACTCCTCCAACATGAGTCCTTCCCACAGGCTACAGTTCTTCACAAACTGCTCCAGCCTGGGTCCTCTCCATGGGGTGCAGTCCTTCAGGAACAGACTGCTCCAGCATGGGTCCCCCATGGGGTCACAAGTCCTGCCAGCAAACCTGCTTCAGTGTGGGCTCCTCTCTCTCCACAGGACCACAGGTCTTGCCAGGAGCCAGCTCCAGCATGGAAGAAATGTCTACTTTTAATACATTATTTACTCAGTAATTTGTACTCATTCTAAGTGCTAAAACTGAAAAATAACCAAACAGGTCTGCACTAGAATGATGTTCACAAAAATTGATTTAGGTGACCACAATTCCCTTTGAAATTTAATTTAAAAAAAATAAAATAAAACAAGCAAACAAACAAACCCTGTAAGTATTTCATTAACAAATATGCAGGAAAAAATGTTCAAGCTTGGCTGCAGCAACTTATACAACCCAGTCCACCATGGCTAGTGAAATTGGTTAATTTCTGTGGTAGGGAGGAGCTCCACTTCAACTGAAATCACTGAGCGCTAGAGTTGCTCATCTCTTTTGACACAAAGAAAGAGAGAAAATACGTATAAAGAAAAAAGACAATTTTCATTCTAAACAGTAAATAATTTAAATTCACAAAAGTAATTAAGAAAAAGAAATTTTCCTTAGCAAAACAAAATGAATAATAAAACACATAGTTTTGGCAGAGAACTGATAGTTGCACAGCACACCATGTATGAACACTTTCTAGTGTTAATTTTAATAGTGAAAATTTCTTATGCATCTCTCAGATACTTTATAATTGCATATTACAAATAGCAAAAATTTCAGCCAATTAATAATCAACATATTTTAGAAGTTATTATTTCATACTACAGGTGATCACAATGTAATAGCTTCATTTCATCTTAAAAATAGTACTGATTTTCAAACTTAAATAATTTTATTCTAAAATTAAGAAATAGCTGATATTGCATGATACAGAATGTCTATTTTGGCAATTACAATGTTTAGAATTTTATTCTTCAAGAAAATCAAACAGAATTCAGAATTTAATCCCTTTGCCTGCATTCTCATCAACAAAACCACTCATTCACAGTTTATGCACAAAGCTTCCAAATTTTCTGAAGACACTAAGTGGAATACTTTGTTTTAAACATATAAGAATATGTCTAATCCTATATAGCTGGTAAGCATTGCATATAATTTCATTGTACTCACCCACAGTCACATCCTATGTAAATAAAAGAGTAGTTAGCTTGTTTTCAGAGATTTAGAAATTGTACGTTTGATTGCCTATGTTGTATGAAATGAACATCCTTAGTCTTATTCCGAGTGTGCTCAGATGGAAAAAACAGCATAATCCATTTGTTTAATCTCAGCTAATGTTAATCACCAGACCAGGTTCACCTCAGGTAGCCATTGTTCAGAGCAGAGTGTCTAACATTTCATTCAGCAAGTCCTCTTACTTTATTTACCTTTGAAATATTGCATTTATATAATTTTCTATTTGCTTAGATTTCTCAAGAGACTCATAGAAGCACATAAAATAAAAATGTGGGTGGGAAACGTAGGTGATCTAATCTATCTTCTTATCAGTGTAGGGTTATCATCCAAACTAAATTCTTTAGTGATATAAATCTTAAATATGTTAAAATGGAGCTTCTACCACTCATTCTCTAAGACTATTTATTAACTGTCTCCTGGTATTAATTCTTGCTTTTGTTCAATCATTTGGTCAACATGATCCTCTTTGTGCTAAAGATTGCCCCATATTTTCCCTATTCAGATATAACAATGAAAATAGTTGCCCAATTTATTTCACAACACTCAATAAAATATGACAGTCTGAAGGAGTTTCATCATCCATGAAGCGTTCTTCATTTCAATATGTTGGAAAAAGGGCAAGGCAATGATTATAAATGCATGTGGACATAGTTTATGAAGAGACAGGAGGATTATGTCTAACTGTAACTTAATTGTGCCACAGAATGTGTTGTTTTTTTTCTTTTTCCAGTGGAAATACTATGTCCCCAGATGGTAACTCTTCCATCTAATTGCTACCAGATGCATAATCTGATTTGGACATTCTTTGCTTAATCAGGATTAGAGCAAGCTCTCAAAACTAGCTGTGTAGAACAGTAATAAAAACACAACTCAGCAGACAATACCACTGCATGCCATAATGACTTTTTAACTATATTCCCCAGCAGAGAATTAAACATTCACAGAAGTTTTAAAATACGACTTCAATTCCACTTTCACAAGATGCATAGGCACAAACATTAAAAGATAATCTTGCACAGATATTTTGCTATAAACATTGCTTTCTTAAATATCATATTAATATGATTATTTAGGTCCTTAATATATTTTAGCTAATGTACTGCTTATATTCCAGTCAGTATTCTGTTGTTTGCACTTGTTCAGAACAAGAAAAAGTGCAAATTCTGTGTTATTCTGATGTTTTATAACTTAACCACTTATAGAAGAATTTTTATAGAGTTGGTTTTCCTTTAAGTGCAGGATTTAAATTATCATTGCTATCCTCATTAGCTTTCCAGTGCATGCAAAGCCACTTTCGATAACCAGCTAATCCATCAGTAGCTTTCACGTACCACTAGAATTCGAGACCCAGGAGATAATACTTCTGGGACCTGGGGAAGATGATAAACAAGTGTCACGATTTGGTGGTGTGAATGCCCCTTAATTCTCTAAGACTTCAAAAGGCTTACAAAGCTTCTGTCCAGACATATGTAACTTAAAAACTGCACTGCATTCCTTTTTTTACTACAAACACTCCAAATATTCTGAAAGGATAGAAGAAATAGTCAATTTTATAGTAAAAAGAACATCAATAAGAATTATGTTAAATTCAGACTTAACTCTAACAAGCCATAAAAAATTAACACAGGCCTATAGCAATCAATATCGACACAAAAGCACTTTTCATCCATTCATGTGGGCAGCTTCGCTGACATCCACTGAACTACTAAAATTATATGATAAGAGTTTAGCCTTAATATTCGGAGAACAGTTGTTCTTTTTGTATAATCCATTTGCAAATAAAAATTGGAGAATATAAAACTAGTCCAGAAAATTTAAGAAGGCAAAATCAGGCCACATAAGAAAACATACCAGTGATTAAAACTCTAATTGCAAGCAGGATTACAGTTTTCTGGGTTGCTGTCATTCTCACTTTTAAATTACACACCTGTTTATCTCCAAAACACCTTCAGTTCTGATACTAAACATTACATTTAACCTGTACTCAGTATCCCTCTTGATCCTATTTTTCTATAAGGGTTATTGACTGGTCAGTAACTGAAGTTATGACCATATAATTGTGAAGTAGTCACTAACCAGTTCTTGTCTATCATTGAAAAAAGAAAAAAGACAGATTCTTTGTGATACAGTGACATGTAAGTACAAAGAATCTACTTTTGCGTCAGTGGCAGTTTTCCTTTCGATTCCAAAGGGTGTCCTCTGGGAAGACAGCAGCATAGAGATGACCAGTTTAAGGTCCAGTGCCTGCACTTCACTTGCAACACCATTCTATACAGCAAAAGGCCCAGGTAAAGCACCCTAAACAAATACTTGGCCTGCAGTCCCTGGGCTGAACCAAAGTTCAAGTGGAAGTTTTCAAAGTCAAGTGAAAGTTTCTAATCAACTTTCAAATTCTTTATAGCACCCCAGAAAAATACAGCATCAAAATAATTGTAAAAAGTATTTTTGTCATTACTCTTTCTAATTTTGATTAATTACTCCTCCTTTTCCATGGACTTGCTTTAGTAACTGAACTGATTAAATGCTACAGGTACCTAAATATAACCCAACATTTTCCACCTCATTCTACAAGTCTTCAGTGTTTCTCAAGATCAGTATCATATCCAGGAAACTGATGCCCAAGAAAGAAAAAATATGTTAGCAATTACATTATCATGTTTGCTGATATATTCTTTTTTCCTTAGCAGATAACCAGCATCCCAGGTTGAGAAACATAAGCAGCCTTTTCTACAGCATTATCCTGAGTCAGAGCAGGGTCAGAACCACGTGTTGGTGGCCCTCCCTGCCCAGCAATCCTTTGGCCCTTGAATGACACCCTTTGTTTAAGTGGGAGCCATATGAAACAGCAGGTAACACTTGAGTATTTTTATCATTGAAGTGTGAGTCATTTCTTTAAAATGGGCAGTTGCTACAGCAGTTAAACTCTTACTGTTGACCTCATGCCCCCGAAAAATGCTGATACTCGCTTTATATTTCCAAGTCCCTTCAACCTCTTATACCTCTGCTTTTTTTTTTAATTGGACTGCTCAGTAAGGTATTGAACTAGGAAGCTGCTATCAAGCTAAAAAGGAAATTATCACATTAGAAGCAGGGGCCTGGGTCAAGTTCCCTTCAGTGTGCCCAGCCTGTTTACATCCTTTCCAGTAAAGCCTTCCAAAAAATGTGCCACTATTAATATGTTACTACTGATAAGATTTTGAGCTGTTGCATTACAACAGCATTTTAGTGTTTGATATACATGAACTTCTTATCAAGTTAGTCCCCACAGACTTTTATTCATTAAATTCTCTGACATAGATTTGATAACCAACAGCTGGGGACGTAGAATGAGAAAACAGAAAAAGTATGCCTCGGAGAAGGAAAACAAAACAAAACCAGAGCCCTACTTTTTAGAGAGCTCTACCTGGATTGTTAGATGGAATGAAACACTCCTGTTTGAGCTGTCCTGGTTTTTGACCACCACTAAATTTAACTCAAATATGAACACCTATTGACCTATGCATGTTCAGAAGAAAGCTTCCTATGGGAGATTTCTGGCCTGGCAGAAGTATAAATTGACCCATCATCTTTAAGTGGGTTGAAATTTCATTCTGGAATGTACAGCTTGTCTCAGAGTTAAATACATAATCATTCTTAGCTTAGTTTTCCTTATTTTCTTGCCCCAGGTTTCTTTAACCATCTACACCTACCCTCTGTTCTGTAAAATAGCTTACTAGCTGAAGGGAAACGTCAGTAGTATTTTCGGTTTTTCTGAGTATAGGCATCTCAAAAAAGAGCCACCCCAGACTACCGTTTGCTTTGTCTGTATTACATCTACATCATTCACTGCACTGATATGTGAATGCTTACAGAAATTTTCCTCTATCCCTAGTTCTCTTCTCCTACATTTCAAAAATTTATTTTCTCCTTTGAATATTTACCTTCCTGACTCTCCCAGTCCTTTCCCTAAATTAATAATGCAGCCACCTGTACTGACCTTAACACATAATGATTTGTAAAAAACAGCTATGTTACAGCTAACTGCAGATCTAATTGGTGCTGTCAGCTTATTAAAGATTGACTTCTTCCTGTGTTGGTTAGAAAATTCCTATGTGGACCTTAATGTCTTACTGAAAATTTCACTCATTAAGACAGCTAGGGTTGTCACACGTTCTTTTTTTATACTCTTTTAACTTCCTTGTACTTCTTACCAATCTGTTAATTTATAACGACAATTCTTTGCATCTCCCAAAGAGCATGATCAAAGAAAAGGACTAAGTAGGCAGCACATGAATTCCCTGGCCAAGCTGTTATCAGCTTATCTTGAAATTTAACCCCATGTACCTCAGTTTGTCTATTTGAAATTCTGTTCGATGATCTTGCCAACTTTCCTATTTCATAGAGACATTGCAAAGCATAAGCTAAAGAAATCTCTTGAAGCTCTAGGAGCATAAGTGACTATGACAGACAGATATTTTGGTTCCTCCTGGAGGACATAATAAAATCCTTTGCTGGGATCTGGTGTTATTTCCTTGATGGAGTTCAGAGGGTATTTTTAGAGAGAATGAGTTCACAAATTGAGGTCAAGAAAGGAAAAAGACAAGGCTTAGACATATTATGCACCTTTGCCTCCTACAAACACTTTAAAGTCTTTGATCAAAATTTACATCCTCAAGCACTTGCTCTGATCTGCTGCCTACTCTTGTAGATGTCCAGGCTCCTGAGACTCCTAAATTGTTAACAGCACAGCTTTGCTGCTGGGCACGTGTACAACCATTCCAGTTCTGACAACACTAAGCTGCTTAAGGTCTTAGCTTTAGTGCAATGCACAGCTCGTCACTACTTTGCTCATCTTGCCCGAAGAAATCTGACAGTCCCCTCTTACAGCCCAGGAAGAAAGCTGTTGCTGTCCTCCATTCATTAAAGAACTCTCTTACCATTCCAGAGGTCCAGTTCACTGCCTGATTTAGAGCAAAGACTTCAGTCCATGTGTCTTAGCTTTCAAGACAGTGAATTAGCTCGATGCTCCTCCTCCTATCTAAGTTTTGTGTAAGAAAAGACTGACCTGCATACAACATCTAATTCTACAATAGACTTCATAGCTACAAATGCCCAGTAGCAAGACACACCTAACTTTAAGCTCAGGTTTATGTATGCATTGCTTTGACAGACATGGAAATAGTGTCAAATATGGACCCTGATCGAAAGGCTCTGCATCTGCTCAGGATTCAGGAGCCAAGTTATCTAACTCAGACCTGAGGATACCCAGAGAAAACAAGCCGACCACGTTGAGTATTATATCACCGTGCCTGAATCCCCAGTATGAGTCCAGCTTACTCACTTGTGTTAGCTGTAGGTGTAAGCAAGCAGTTCTGAGAAAATACAGGTACTATTGAATTATATTTTACTATCGTACTTGTAGCACTAGATATAAAAAATTGAATTGAATGTATGTTGCTAAAATCAACCCAGGATTCCCACACTGAGTTTTAAACCTGAAGACAGTCACGACTTCTATTGCTGTAGTTCTCCAAGATACTTGAGTTTCCCCTTCTGCATTTATTCTCCCTTACACTTATATACAAATGTTATAAGTAGGCATTTCTGCATATGCATCTTTATATCTAATTAAGTATATATAGATACACATAGACACACACACACACAAACTCTACTCAGATATCTTCAGTTACTTTTATATCCTTTGTATAGTCATTTTCCGGTGTCTTGACTGTATATTCCACCTCCTTCAAAAATTACCATATCATACTAGGTGTTATCATCACCAAATTTCCATCTATCAGTCTTTTCCTCTGTCTAAATGAAGTCACAGATGTTGTCAATATAAAGTTTTCTACACATAGTAATACTGATTAAAAATTATACATAAACAAATTTGTGCTACTTCATTTCAATTAAAATTTCAATAGCAAGATGATGTATTTCTTTTTATTTAATACAAATATTTTGGTATTGATGCTATTAATTTTTAACCAAGTTATAATTAAATTACCAAAAGCCATAAAAATATTTGTAAGTAGGAAGTCCAGGAGTTAAATACATGACCACAGACAAAACAATAAAAAGTATCACTGCTGCTTTCAAGCAGTTCTATCAGTAAAGAGAACTTTAAAGTTTCATTATGCAAGGCGCTGAAATTAAACTAGATAAAATATTAACATTTTATTTTTTTTTAAAAAAAGAAAGCATGTGTTGGCAAAGCAATAGAATAAGTGACCCATTAATATTATTTTCTATCTCTTAAGTTCCTTTAGTCAAATCATTTACTTTGTGCTTGACACAGATACAATCCAGTACATATAATTTGTAATGGAAATGATCTGTTAATTTCCCCACTGGGTCAAACTGGATGACCAGAGTGTTCTTTGTGATCATTGTCCAGTGAAATAACATCATGAAGCCAAGAGAGAGCAGATGAGTTGACTTAGAAGACAACATATCACCTACCATTAAAAACTAAGGAGAGGTCAGTGGTGTAAAGGCCTGGTCGTCAATACAGTTTAATAAAGCTTCTGCTGTTGTTGCTCCATTACAGCTGAAAGGTGATGCATTTTCAGGCTTCCTCCCTTTTACTACCACTATCCTTCCCTTGAGACAAACCAAAAACTCCTTTTCCATCCCATCAACTGTTAGTTTTTGACATTTTCCCTCTATAAATTTTGTCAAGGTGTCAAAATCTCAGAAAATTCATAAACTTAAGGTAAAAAAATTTATAATTAATTTTGAACCAGATGAAAAGTTATTTTTTCCATAATATTGAGGTGTTTAAATTTGTACTTTTACTTATTCTACATTTTGAAAATATATACTGTCTTTCTGCTTTTGCACATTCTATTCATCTCACTTCAGCTCTGCAGCCAACCACCCATGCTCCTCTTTCCTCTTGCCTAATACAGCATGAACAGACCTAGGAATTTTAACCAAATGTGTTTCTACTCTTTCTGCTTTATTTCCCAGATGAGGAGGACTGCCACACTGCATCAGCAATGCCTGTACCAAGCATTTAGCTCATACTTGCTCTAAAGTGCCTGGGGAATGCGACTGCATCTGGAAAAGAGGTATGTTCAGATGCTCCACTCCCCTTCAGGATACCGCTGCATCATATTGTGCTATTCTGTGAAATGCATTCATGCTCTTATCTTCATCACACTGAATATTGAACAATATCTATTTTCAACTTATTTCTAATTAAAAATTGACAACTTTTAATGAGTTAATCTTTTATGTTATTGTCCCTTAACTTCTTCTTGGCAACTTCAAACACTAATTAAGAAAAAATGCTCAGATTTTCAGATCATAATGAAGGAAAGTAGTGTCCTTATATAGATCTAACATTGTCTAAAGGATGATAAATTGGAGATATATTCAGATGAACACCTTGGAACCTTGTGACAATGATAACATACAGGTTTGTATTATGCTGGCAAAGAAGTTATGCTTTATAATCAACATTGTCTATGCTTCCATAAGACTCCAAAGGCACATTTATGTAGTTATACTTTTCTTCTGAAAGGCAGCAGTAGCCTTCTTTTTTCAGGCATAACCATCTATGTCTTCAGGGATGCAGAAGACAGCACAAGGCCTTAGAGAATGGAAAAATAACACAGAAATACAAACCCCCCTGCAGAGAAACCTCTACTTGGAATCATAATCCTTGTGGCTTTCACCTTGAATGTGTTTAAAGAAAAAAAAAAAAAGCAACTTGCAAAAAATCATTTGAATGTTACTGAAATAAACCACTATTTGCAAAATCACCTCTGATAAGGTCACCAGCCAAGGTCAATCCGCAGCAATCTCTCAGGAGCTGTGACAGAACAATAGAGCCACCACACAGAGCAAGTGGGCAGGCGCGGGCTCTGCTGCTCTATCTCAGCAGATAAGAAATCCTTGTGACTTCAAATAAATCACGGGGAACAGCTAGCGGAAAGAGT
>NW_010325116.1:0-41084 GCF_000700745.2 Antrostomus carolinensis | reverse complement strand
GAGGTCAGATAGATCTACTCTCATGTTTTTCTTAGCAGACCGCCACAGGGAAATACTCAGATACTGAAGGATGTCTCTTTACTTAGAAGAGACTGATGTAAAAAGAAGTGACATACTATAATCTCGTCATACAAACTGTCTTTAAGCAATTAGACTGTCTTATTGGTTTACTGCTATTTTAGGTTTATTTTTGCTTTTGGGAATTAGACTTGCTTGAAAAACACAGTAGATGCTATGCCATGCTGTACATCCACTTATGATGCTATCAGAGGATATTGTAGCCATTGCATCATTTTTGGAAGATGTATAACCTCAAACTGAACTGAGTTACTCTTTTGCCTTTTTGAACTACAGAGAAAAAGCAAATGTAGTAGACTTGGCTCAGGATGTTTTCTGGATACTAATCCTTAACTTTTCTCTCCCTTCAGAAACACTGTAGAAAATTAGGGTGAAAAGTAATTTTTGTGTGGTCCCATTTCAGGGCTAAAAAGAAAAGTTTCATTTAGATATTTCTTTCCTTTTAATGCCATTGATACTCCTTAAATTACAAGTTTCCATAGACTTTTCTCAAAGTAAAATTTTAAATTGAGAGATAATTTCTAACATACTTGAATTTGTTTATACTGCAATAGATAACAAAAAATTTGTTTGCAACTGAAAAAGAAGCTCCCTAAAAAGATGTAAATTAAAATAGCTGCAGAGGCAAGAAGATAAGAAGAGGGAGTATTAATTATTAGCAACGTGTCTGTACTCTACAAAAGGATCTGATTCAAAATAGGCTAGTTTTTATTTATGAAAACCATTTCTACCATCTTGGCAAACTAATGTGCTAAACAAGAACTGTACCCAAGGACCCTCCACACACGTGCGTGGACACACACATGCATCCTGGCATAAAAATGTACATCAGGAAGTATATTCCTGCAAGTTAGACATGAAAAGCATTATTCCTGAGACTGATGCACATCACAATTATTCCTTACAGGACAATCTAGATAATTTTGTTTAGACTGTTTCCAGGTGAACCTCACAATGGATTCCTCTCTTTCTCTGGGAGACTGAGCTGTTGTGAATGCAGCTCAGTTACAAAATCCTTCTCATAGTCATCTGAAGTTTCTCTTTGTTGCTTTTCCAAACTTTACGTGCATACTGGTTTAAAAAAACTTACATTCTCACATATTCTCATAATCTGCTGTATCATAAACCATTTATTTTACCTTATATATTCAATGTTTTTAATAAATATATACACATATGTATTGTGAGAGAGAGAGAGAAGTAGTATTGAAAGGAGCCATTGAAAGAGGGAAGAATATTCACTGAGAGGCAGACATATTTAATTTGTGCTGAATATCCTAGCAGTAACTAAATTTAGATCACATTGCAACACCATGAAACTTACATTAAGGAAATGAAGATGCCATTAAGTATACCTTCTATCAGTTTAGCAAATTAATTAAATATGTGCATAAGTCCTTCCTTATTCAGAAGAACAGATACATGTGGGTTTAGCCTAAATGTCTGCACAAATATAGATCTGCATGCTCCATGCAGTAGTCAGAAATACCTGTAGTGATGATATGTTTGTATGCCAGCCAGATCCCAGGGTTTATTCCTCTTACTTAGAGTATGCTTTCTGAAACTTGAAGGTCTGTAAGGTCATCCTATATTTGAATCAGTATCTATAAACTCTGAAGACCAAGTAAGAAATTTTGGATCTCTCTTTGGAAGAAAAAAAGGGAGATCTCCATTACTCGATAATGGAAGAGCTTTTATATGCTGCCAAGGTCAAAGATTTCTTACTTCCTACTAGTCTTAGACTATGCTGTCTTTTATGGCATACAACAAAGGTATATTCCCTGACTTATTTTCAAAAGCACCATTGTCAGGGTTGCAGACAAACAAGCTCATGCATTGGGTGTTGGTGTCAGGGTTTTGGTAGCAGGAGGGGATACAGGGAGGAGTGGAAGGAGGCTAAGGCTGCCCCATTCAGGACACAACTGAGCCCATCAGCAGCGTGTGGCACATCTGTAATGATAGCATATTTAAGAAAGGGAGAAAATGCTGGACAGGTAGGGGAGGAAGGAAAAAAAGAGAGTGAGAAACAACAATATGAGCACCAAGGAGAGAAAAGGAAGGGAGGAGGCACCCCAGGCACTGGAGCACAGACTCCATTGAAGCCCCTGGAAGAGATCACACTGGAGCAGAGATCTGAACTGTGGCCTGTGGAGACCTATTGCCACAGCAGTTTTTTTTCCTGTAGGACTGCAGGTCACAGAAGAACCCATCCTGGAGCAGAGGAAAGGTATCAGATGGAAGGAGAGGTTGATAGGATCTGTTATGGATTGTCTGTACCTCCCCCACCCCTCACTGCACTGCTTGGTGGGTAGGTGGAGGAGTCTGGAGTAAAGGAGTAAAGTTGAGCCTTGAAGAGGAAAGATGATATTTTACTGTTTATCTTTGTTTCTTGCTACTTAAATCTGTTTTCATTGGCAATAAATTAAATGCATTTTCTCTGAGTGAAGACTGTTTTACCCACAACAGTAACTGGTATGCAATTTCTCTGACTTTATCTCGATCCATGAGCTTTCTCATACTATTTTCTACCCCTATTCCCCTGAGGAGGGGAGTGAGTGAGTGGCTAGGTGGGCGTTTGGCCCTTAGCTGAGGCTAACCCACTGCAGTCCCCCAGGAGAAACACAGATCCCTGAATTCAGAAACTGCAGTCCCTTGCTTGTGCAAGTCATCTAGCCAACAGTCAAGGTGTTTCATGAGAATTACTGCATCAGAAATATTCCTTTTTAAAACACAATGCCTGGTAGCAGCAGATGTAGATAAGAGACAAATGAGGCTGAAAATACTTTTTCATTTAATTATGTTCAAAGGATTCAGATCTAAAATCCTCACTCTTATAATATTAAGTCTTTATTCATAGCAATATTTCCCTTGATTTTAGACAACTGGTCCGCAAACTAATGCAAACTGTATGCTTCGGCCGAGTAATCCCTTTCAAGTAAATGGAACTAACAGTGTGACCAAGGGTTTATAAGTTTAGGCCACATAATTGGAGTTCAAAGTTGTCTAAAGTGAAACAGTTCAGAGGAAACACATTGTTCACTGCATTTCAGGACCTGAAATACTCAAAAAAAAAAAAAAAAAAAAAAGCTGTCAAATATCTTACTCTGGTATTTTCTAAATGAAATTTCAGTTCTTTGTTTTTGTTCCAAGAGTTCTCTGTTAACTTCTAAGAATGAGACTGAATAGTTAAAGCATAAAGTTTGCAATATTTCTGGGATACATTCTATTGAAAAATGTTCTGTTATGCAATGCTCAGGTATACTTTCTATCTCACCCCCTATCTCTGGCAATGATACGACTCAAAATGCATAAATCTGATCAGTCTTATCTCACAGTCATTTGTGATTCTATAATTGCTCATATTTTTAATATCAGACTGACAGAACAGCTGTAAAGGGGTACTTTTGAAATGTCATATAAAATTATTTATATCCTTAACTTAATCAAATAAGGTATTTATAACTGATGACAAAATTTGCTCCTGTGCTAGTACTGACTAACACCATCCCCAGTCATAAGCCTTTTGCAAGGCCTCATTTCAGTTTGCTTTTGATGACAGAGCCTTATCTATGAAACGAACCCATCAATTTCCAGACAAAAACTGGAAAAAGATTAGCTCCCTCCCTGCTGAGATAAATCACTTCCCAGTGTATTCACTTGCAGACTTCAACATTTTTCATGTGTTTTTCACTCTGACCCAATCTGTAAAGGAATGTTAGCCTCAAGAGCATTAATATTTGTATGATACAAACCTAGCAGCTTAATTTTCAGAAGTGACTGGTAGCATTATTTTTTAACTTCATATAAATACAAGCAACTCTTTATTTATTTCACATGAATGTGCATAATGTTTTTTGAGTCAGGTAAAAAAGTAAAAAAATACATGCTTTTCACATTTGTTCAAATTAAGTTGATAGTTAAACTTTAGAGGATAACTTTAGAAAATCATATTGTAAAGCTGCAAACACATTTATGATTCTACATGTGAACATCATAGCACAAAAACAGACCCCAAAAGCTTCTGGAAATATTCCAGTTCTCTAGCCCCCAAGGCCTCAGTACAGACCCCTTTCTCAACTATGATGAATGCTGCACAAACTCTTACATTTTAAAAGCAGTTATAGTCTTTCATTACTCCAAAATAGATGAAAAATGAGGTTAGAGGATGCAGTCAAATGCACTTGCTTTATGTCAATCTTTAGAACAGGCTTTTATTTTATATGCAACACTACAAATTGTTAGTAAATTCTGGACTAGAAAAATAAACTTTTTTCTTTTGAAAAACTGTACCTTTTCTATTGAAACCTTGTCCTCAGAAGATGGCAAGTGAGAAAGGTGGAAGTTGTTCTATTCACATATTTGAGCTAAGTCTAAAAAAAAGGATATTTCCAACACAATTACAGAGAGTTCCTTTTTCCAGTTGGAAGATGTTACAGCTTTAATTTGTATTTAAGACGATCTAAGTGCAGGCCATCAAGTGCCTTTTAGATAACCTGATTCAAAATTCTACGGGAAGCCAGCAGAAGGCAAGCTGCCATGTTCACAATACCTGGTGCTTCTAAGGAGTTCTCTAAAGGGACTCCATGGCACTTTCCTAATCAATGATGTCTAGGTTTATCACATGCTTACAGACAGACCAACATTCAGACTACAGTCCACCAAGACAAAAGAAATCTATAATCAGTAAGGAATACAGGAGAAATCCTCAACTACAAGGTTAAAGGGTGGGTTATTAATGTGTATCTTTCACTCAAAGAAAATTGCATCATGAGCAAGAGCTTCTCAGTATCTCCTGTTCGCCAGTATCATGTCTATCTTGCTCTGCTTCAGCTTCAGTTACCTGGGGTTTTATTCCCAAATTAATTCTATTCAGTCTTCTAGGACAACATGGTAATAAATGTAGAGCTGTAAATGACCTAAATATGTAGAACTGCACCCAATGTTCATATAAGAGCTCCTACTATCTGAGTAGTTCAACTTCTACTACAATACGTTGTAAATTCATCTGACAGAAAGACCCAACGGAATAAAGTAGTTAAATATCTGTTAGATTTATGTCTGTAGTCTGGCCTGCCTGAAGTCAAAATTAAAGGGAGGCAAATGCTTAAGTGATTAACAAGATCAAAGCCTAAAGTTTAGGCAGGCAGATCATGTGCAATGTTGAACACCTTCAGTTGCTATCAAACTTAGCACAAGTTGTCTAACATAGCAGCTTTTAACTGTGGCCTTAAAATATTCTTTCTCTCCCGCCCAAGCTTCTCTAGCTGTTACTCTGTTCAGGCTTCCTGTAAAACATGCCTTCCATCTGTTTGTCCATAGCAGAATTTGCATGATTTCAAATTGCAGAAGAATTTCAAAAGTAAAAATTTTTTAAAATGTTAACAGATTTAAGAAATATATTAAGTTCTACACCATTTATTTCTTAAATATTTTCATTAAAATGCAAAAATGCAATTTCATAAACATTTTCAAAATTCAAAATCAAAATTCTGTAAATGGTAAGAAACCAGAGCAAATATCATTCAGAAACACAAAACTAAGGAGAAATACCTAGATTTCTGATCTGACTAACTATATGTAACAAACTGATTAAGCAAGTTTCTTAAATTGGACACATGAAGTTGTTAAGTGGGAGAAAATAACAGAGTGAAGAGTATGTTCTGTTTACTAAAGTAGTACATGGAGTGGTGCTCTAAAAGTGCAATATCTTAAACAATGCAAAAATTATAAAATGCTTTTATCTAAAAGCTTAAAGTGCACTAGAGAATCCCCTGTTCAGGGGATTCTGAGAGGCTGATAAAACTATTCTTTGGAAACTAATTGCAACTTAAGCTGATCAGAATGAGAAAATACATTTCATTTCTAAAGTTTTGTAATATTATCTTTTTTTAGCTCTTAGTTCTTGCTTCAACCTTTTCTTCCTCTAAATTTTTATATTTACGATAAATTTAGGCACCTGATTTGAACAGTCAAGTGTTCTGTTTGAATGAAGCCCTCAGCACTTTCCTGCAGAGACCAGGGGTCAAAATATATTTTAGAATAAAGTGCAAATATAATGTTGAACATACTACGCTGGCTCTTCTACTAGAACAAAACTTGTGTTTTGTTCTGAACTTGTCAAAATGTACTCTTGAATCTGGGGACCTAGATCACTATGTAACAATAGGACATTTGCTGATTGAAGAGACTGACAAAAGATGCTCAGTAGATACTCATTTAGAAGGGGTCCAAAGCATCCTCTCATTGAGAAGAATGCTGCTTTGTAAGAGAGAGCTGTCAAAGGAAAAAAAAGACAACCTCAAAGCTGAACTCTTTTTAAGATGAGTGGGCCTGCATAATCCAACAGTTAGGAAAAGCACAACATTTCTACTGCTCACCAAATGTAAATCACTGGGAAAAAAATCTGTATTACAGGCTTGTTTTCAGGTGCAGGTGGTAGGTAAAGAAATTGTGGAAGGGAAATATTTTCTTGTGTTGTTGCATTGTCTTTGGTCTTTTCAGTTAGATTTTTTCCCATTAATTTTTATACTCCTGATAACTATGCTTTTACTGAAGCACAGGAGATATTCATTATATCTTTGTGGTATTAAAAAAGATAAGGCCCAACACTGAAGTACCTAACAACCTACTAAAGTAATGTATCACAGCAAGCAATGATGACATGAAACACGGCAGAGTATGCTTTGGTGGTGGGGAAGAGGAGGCACATACAGAACAGAAATTATGAGGAAAGTGCTGCTTTCATGGAGTGTTACTCTGAAAAGTTGCTGCTAATGTGTTATGTTTCAAAGAGCTCACCCTAACAATTTGTGGTAGAACGTATCCCTTAGACAGCTCTACCTTGACATAGTCTTCAGAAATCCTTCAGCAACAGAGTCATTGGGTATGTGGATAGAATAAAAAAATCTTGTTGGGTCATCTGTGAGCAACAAAAGTGTGGGGTGGAGGAAAGAGACGTTATTAAATGGACCAGAAAAGAATTCCTGAAATACGTCACTAAATTTATCACTTTCATGAAATCTGGAGGATTACGGCCAGCGCAATTACACAGAGCAGGACAGACAGGGAAGGGAATTATGAAGAAAAAATTTTTAATAATTCTATACTCTAATTTAAGTGTCTACAATAAAGCTACAGTGCACACCTTCAGTTTCTTGTGAAATATGTTCTATTTTACCAACTGCTTTTAAATCATCAGAAGACATTTCTTCCATGTGTCCCTCAAGTTTTGCCTGGTGTGGTCTAAGTTATCCGTTTGAACTGTCCACACAAAATGTGCATGTTAGACAGAAAGAGAATGAAATTCTACAAATATTTACTCATGTGAAGTATTTAATGATGAAAACAAGAAAACAGAGCCCAATCTTATAGTTCTTATAGGATCTATTTTTAGTCATAGTTCTATCGTTACAACATAATTGGTTCCTTGCACAACAACAAATACTTTTTCTGTGCTATTTCATCATTCAGGTAAAATCTCAGGGATGCCAATTTGCGTCACTGAATATTGTACTACTATGACTTGACAAGTTGATCTTTATCACATTTCAGAACACTAAATGCAATCACAAGCTGTATGGCACCAGTTGTGTTCTTATGTTTAGTTTGCAGTTTCTAAGGATACTATTTATTTTGCATGTTCTGCTGACACAAGTGATATCAAGGCAGTAGAATAAATACAAAGAAACAGAAAGCATGTATTACCATGGCACAAACAGTAAATGCACTGAACATTCACTTCAAAGAGGAGGGGCTCATTAAGACATTTTTTGAAGGGTTATAACTGTACAAATAAACCACTTGCTTTTTGATGTGCAAATAAAATTGTGTGTTTTGCTACCATTAAGTTAGTTAAGATAACTTCAGCACTATAAACATGGATACAGCTATATCATTCCCCTTAGTATTAGCAACCATCCCTATGCACAATCAACAGAAGTAGCACATATTTTCCTCTTAAGCATATCAGTAAGAGTTAAATTCACCTAGCCACTGCATCTGCGATCCCAAATTAGGCATCCAGAAACCTCGTGGGAGAATTTAGCATCTTCAGAATTGCTTGTTGGGTTTCTCTTTAAAGGCAAACATAAACTCACTGTGTTTACACACTCAGCTTTGAGACATATGTCAGCTCCAAATCTATGTCTGCATAGCATAACTGGGGCAAAATCAAAAAGAATGTACTGCTAAGTTCACTTCTACAATAAGGCAGGTCCAAATCAACCCACATTCCAGTAAAATACATTCACTACTACTTATTCTGGAGTGATTCTTGGCTTTTCTTGCTGGATTTTTTCCTATTTGGCACTCAAAATAATAATGCTTTCTAAAAAAGAGATCTGAGGTTGACTCTCAAACAAACCTCAAGTCAGGTCTCTGTCACTCAACAGCAACATAAAACGTTAAGATCATTTATGTATTGTTTGCAATTTTAATTTTCTGGCTTCAAAAGAGAGTTCAGTGATCACGTCATCCAAACATGTTGTTTCATCTTTGTTCTCTGGAAATATGGATAATAAAACACAAATATCTCAACATAAGACTGATCCAAACACAAGTCTAAATGTAAAGAAAGGCACAGTTTTCCCAGCCCAGCAGTTTGTAGGCTTCTATACAATAACTTACTGCAATAATTTAGCCATATTAAAATCAACAAAATTGATTTATTTACACAAGAGCAACTCCTTCAATCAAACATACCTTTCATTTTATGAAACCAGTGTACATATTACCCATAAGTTGATACTTTATTGATTTAAGGTAAACTGACCGTGCACTGTAGAACAAAAACAGAGAAGCTGCCTGAAGAGGTTCCACCTCCCCAATTAGATAATCTCCTAATCTCCTTTGCAACCTTAATCCTTGTGTTTCTGTATGTTTTTATGTTTCTCAGCTATGTCACTTAGACTGAAAAATAGGATCTAGAGGGTGTGACAAATAAAATGCTTCTATGCCTTCATCACACTTTGCCTCTCCATATTTAGACTGTGGATACTGAGATAGAAACCATGTTCAAGAAGTTGTTCATACAGTGCCTAGCACAGTAAGACCCTGATTTCATTGGTAGTACGTAGATCTCACGGTACACAAATGCATACAACTGCAGTTGTATGTTACTCTTTATACTGTTTATAGCATTACAGCTTTCCTGTGTAGACAAGGATGGTGTATCAGCACGTGCTGTGTGAAAGCTGTGAACAGTTGGTAAAGCAATAACTGAGTAATTTAAAAAACATTATGAATAAATTCCAGTGGAAAAAATATAGCTACTGCTGCCCAGTACAGGACATCTCATGCAGACCCCTGGAAATCAGCGGTAAAGGCCAGCTAATACAGCATGCTAATCATAATGTCTGAACTGAGAAGTTTCTAAAGCAAATATCTGGCATCTCAAGAGCTTCAAGGTTTTTTCTCCACTAATCACAGAGTCACAGCTTGTATATTTTGTAACTCCTGTTCCTAGAGGAGGTGCACAGCCACAGGTGCAATCTCCTAGAATTAGAGCTTAAGACACAGAGAGAGAGAGAGCATTTTGCTGAAAATCTTTCAGCCAGGGTTTTTTTCTAGAAAGAAAGAGGCTTTGGTGTCTCTTTTTCAAGATGTATCTGGCCACTCAACAATACCCTCGTGTCATTCTCATGTATTTTGGATGGAATACCCTTAATATATTTTGCCAGGCTGGAAAAATCCATGAACCTGAATTTACAATACTGTAAATATATAACAACACTGACAGATAAATACCACTGCTTGGTAATGTACATTCCACATTCAGCCAAAAGCCAATACCAGTATGTGTCAGGAAAAAAGGGAACAAAATAGGCAATTATGCTCAGGCTCACTGCTGGCACCATAAGTCTAAGAAACTATCCTTTTCATTAACTCAGTAAAACTTGGGAGAAGATTTACAAGACAGGCCACATAAGCCAGTCAATGGTTTTGGTTTGTTTATATTGCAGTGTGGTTTATAGGATTTTTCAAAAATTTAAAATTAAATTTTCTGCAAATTAAACTCTTTTTGAGCTGTACAACTGGTGAAATTGGTAACAACTTTGAAAAAAAAACAGTTTGCATAAGTGCAAAGTATTTTATCTTGATTACAAATGCAAAGGAAGAGTAGGCAGGACTGCAATTGACAGTCACAAAGGAAAATATTAAACTATTTTTTTTCATTTATGTATTTTCCTCAATTTTGTACTCTAACAGAATGTGCTATTCCCAAGCAAGTCCTGTAACTTTTTAAAGTGTCATCTCTTTATCTGATCTATTCTTAAACTGTATTCATAATCACTCAAAATTTTTCAAATATAGGCACTTAAGGTTAAGCATCTAAATAAAAATAGTCTTTTTTTTAAAAAAAAAAAAGAGACTGTCCCTGAAGTCAGAGAAAGTTGCAAGGCCTCTGATTCTGTGAAGGTGGAATTAATCAGTAAGAAAAACAGATATGAGGTAATGCTATTAACTTTCCTAGCCAAATTTTAAAATACTGGTACACATCTTTCCTAAGGCTGACAGAAAAAATGTCAAGTAGAACACTGAATACATTAACAAATTTAACATTTATCAGAATGTTACAAACAAATATTTTTTGGCCCAAACTTCTCCAAAAAAACTCCCACAAATATAATATGCTGCAGTGTAATCAGAATATAAATTAATGCTGATATATTATTACTCTATAGAAAGAATCACCAGGGAAAAAGTGAAAGAGGTATTACCTGACCCTCTGGAAAGCAACTTAATAGCCGCCAAGGTCTTTGAAGTGCTATAATGTGTGAGAGAAGAATCAAAGTTACATGGGCAGTATTCAATTGGTGGATACTGCTTCTTTCAGCTCACACATGGCCCGGCTACAGTATGTTCCAGGCGCTATGACCCCAGCTGAAAGCAAAAGCTGATGCTAGTTCAGTATCATTTTCTATAGTACCTATAGCAACAGCAAACACATCATCAAACACTTAAGCAACAGACCGATTGGTCCGTTATCATAGTTTCAGTTGTTAATCTTTGAGTGCTGTGTAAACGACTGATACTCTGTAACGTGTGTCTTCTGTACTGTAAACTTTCCCTTGTACAAACATTTTCTTTCTCAATACAGTTCAACACTGGAGAGAAATATTTGATTTAAGCTTTCAAAAACATAGTTTACTTAAGATCTTATTCTACACCTCCAAGACTCACATAACAGCTTATGGGTATCATAAAGAGTTTGGCACCTCTTAGAATCTAACGTTGTTTATTAATGAGATAGATCAATTGCACTAGCAAAGACAGCATGCAAAACATTGCACAAACCTAATTAAACGTTAATTAACATTTATAGCATTTTTATGAGAAATTCTATTAAATGCATTAAAAGCAGCAAAAGGCAGAGATTAACACACTAGAGAGGCAAAGTATTTGAGGATACAATGACTGAGAGAAACATCATATTCCCCTAAACACAATGGTACCAATTTATTTGATTAGATATCAGGTAAAGGACTTTCCTGTTTCAAGCATATATGACTTGCTGAAGGTTCAGGAACTGTGGAAATCCAGGACCAGATTTAGGAGAGTGTAGGAACAGTTTGAAATTCTATACCCAGGCCAAACAATCTATGCAAATTATCAAATCATCTAATGAAAAGCTATGCTATATTACTCATTTTGAATTACATGACAGATGCAATAAGGTATTACTGAGCACCTTAACGAGAAGCACTGTGGTTTAGAATACTGTTTAATTTAAATTGCTGCAGTTACTTGAAAATGGAGGAGCACTGTGGTGAATCAGGGCATAATATAATGCCTAAAATATACCACATAATATATTCATATTTCAACGTGTAGCTGAACAACTTCTCATCTGAAATAGAAACTGGTTTTGAAGAGCAAATGCTGAAGTATATATCCTGGCAAATCCTGAAATATTTTTTCTTCTATTTTCAATATTCTTTGCAGGTCTTCTTCCCAGCACCAGAAGACAAGAAAAAATTCAGAGAAGCAGAAAATAAATTAAAACTATACAAATATTTTTTTTTAGAAGAGTTCCAAAATTAACAGTGATCTACCCCTAAAATAAATAAGTAGGATGATAGCTAGCAGTCTCTGCTCATAAGATTTTATTTTTAAACAGGGCAAGGATTCCTTCCCCCACTGTATATCTGATGTTCTTCAGATCTCCTTCCACATCCTAGCTCTGCATTCCATCAATGGATCTGTTACAGATTATTTCAAATGCAGGAATAAAGTAGCCTCTACCCAACCTAAGTAAATTACTGCAGAATCTAGATAACACCCTAACTGTGTACTTGCCCCAAACTTTTCTTCTGTTTACAGAGAGGACCTGCTGTTGAGATGGGATTATGGAAGGCAAGGTGTAATAGGAGATAGTGGATATGCAGCCTGTGTCTAGGCAACACCACCAGTTCTCTCACTTTTCTTGTGAGAGTCTCACCTTCACTAATAATAACTAAATCTCCACTCATTTTAAACACAAAGATAATTCTGAAGAGACTAACCTGGAAGTGCCCTGACAACTCATACCCCAGATGCAAATAAATTTAAAACCAGAAATCATTCTTTTTAATATCATGATTTTCAGATGCTGAATTGTGACTTTGCAGAAGCTTGGAGATGGTAACTCTGGACTTTTCCTGCTAGTGGAAAGGAATAATATTTGATATATGTAAGATTATATATCATAATATCTCTCTGGGGTAGGTAAATGATCCAAGTGGTATTTCCTATTCTGATTCCTCTTCTACCATTTATCACCAGGTAAGCATAGCTTCATATAAATAGTGTATGTAAGAACTGAAGGAAAATCTCTATCAAGTAGCATACAGAAAAACAATCAGAATGCTAATCATGTGCATTCAGAAAAACAGCAAGCTGAAATTGTAGCATATGGAAAATGGACACGAAATTACAAAATCCTGGAGCTCTGTATCCGTGGTTTGTGATCAGAAGCTTTCACAAGAAGGCTCTACTTTCCTCACTTACTAGTTTATCTGTTGTGCATGGTGATGCAAACTACTGTAGCTGTGAAACACATGATGGACAGTTTCTACAGAGAGGGTTAAAGAAAACAGAAGCGTTTTTAAGCAGTGCCACCCGGAGGTGAAAGAGAGCTTTTCATCTCCCGTGGCATCAAGGCACATCTATCCAATTTCTACCTTTTACATCAGCTATAACGATATGTGAAAATCCCTTAATAGTCTTAGAGTCCTGTAATGGAAATGGTCCTTCAGAGAACTCAGCAGTGGGTGGGGGGAGGAGTGTAATCTTCACTGAGCCAAGTCCTAGCCTAAATTTAAAGTGCAGTTTCACATACCTGAGTCCCAGAGCTACAGTAAGGGCAGAATCTCACAGTTCATGTGGTCAGCACAGGAAATAAGTCTCTGCTCTGTCAGAGGGCTGCGTGTTTGTGCTGTGCTATAGAAAAACTCAGCATGCAGACCTTTCCTCCCTAAACTTGCTACCCCAATGAAGTCACATGAAACTGGCCCCCTGGCCACACCGGCCTCCACTGAACACACACGAGTTTATTGTTTTCTTTCTTGTATTAGGGTCTCAAAAACGGACACAGTATTCTAGCTGCAAGTCAGATAAACTCTGCCAAGAATGACCCTGCATTCATGTGAGGAAACTGCAGAACCCCTTGAGGTCCTTCTCCGTCTGTTGGCACTGACTGATGTACAGTGTAACACACATGCCCTAACGAAAGTGAAGTCTGGAGAGGTCTACCTCTATGTAGGACTCCATTCCCAAAGAAATGTTTGTGTCCAGCACTTATAACAAGGTACATGCACTGATCACCCGTTAAAGCTTGTTTCCAATAAAAACTCAAAGCAGCAGCAATCTTTGCAATGCAGTCTGTGTGGTGGCATGATTTGTTTCTAGAAGTATCTCTTGTGGCCTCCCTATATAGGCTTATCACATAGCAAACACATCTTAAAGTGAGTCATAACACAATAGAAATAAAATATAAATAATTGAAGAGAAAAAAAGGAAGAAAATGTTCCATGTTGCCAGAAAACAAGCAACTCCTTCCCAATATCCTCCTTATTGATGCAATGAGGTAAAACACATCGTAATGCATCTACACAACGTAATGAAAAAATAGGAACAAAAGTAAAATAATGATAGAATAAAATAAGTAAAATATGTTGTTAAGGTAAAAGATGAATTATTTGGATAAGTCTACTGATGCATCAGGTCAATTTACTATGCCAAGAGACAAATCCTACTTAGCCAAATAAGAATTGAGAGGAACCGTTCCTTGCACATTTTCCTTTAATAAGGGCAGAGTGTGTGCAAACCCTGAGTAATGTGGTGGCACAAGGAATGGGGTTCAAAATCTGTAAAGAGATTATGCTTAGTGTGAATATATACACGGACAAGCACTTGACACAAGTACTTTTTGCCACACTTACATTGAAATTCCTTTGTATTAGAGAATGCTTCTATTTCAATTAACCAAAATTCTTTAACAGAAATATTCCTTCAGATATTTTTCTGTGAACTTCTAGTTAGGCCTTGCAAAAGGTATTCTTAAAGCATTAATGTTTGCTGCCCCAAATTAGAGTTAACTGATATTTGAAAAAAATTCACTGGCTTTGTTTTTATTAATTTCAAGCAAAGAGATTTTCAAGCATAGTTGCCCCCGTATAACAGTACTCAAGGACGTACATAATGGAGATTCTCATCCCCCTACTAGGCTTCAGCTCTCAAGCACTTCCCATTTAGCAACTGATGTACCAAGCCATACCTGTTTGCAGGAGTGAATTATAAAATGACAGAAGATATTTAAGTCAGTGGTACTTTTAATACCTTTCAAATTGTCTCTTGCAATCAGGGAGCAAGTCTCATTCAGCAGCTATTTTCCTCCAAAAGAAACCATTTTACCAAAAATGTAGTGTGCTGCTCTGTGTGTTTCCATATTGCAAAATTGCCAGATGGTTTTGAAGTTGATTTCCAAATCTAATTCTTCCCGTGTCTTTTTAATAAGGTTTAACTTGAGAACAACGGCAGCATGAAACAGGAAATACGAAGAATCAAGTTTTGCCAAGCCAGTCAGTGTTGGGTCTTTGATGGCATTAATTGGGCTCACCAGCCCTGACCAGCTTCACCCAGGACACCCACCCTGCCCAGGCCCCAGTACCCCATCTCAGGTCCCTAGGGCTGTCAGCCCCTGCCCCAGCAACACTGCAGCAGGGATGGTCTCCAGTTCCCCATAACCCTGCCCTGCCCAAACTCGGTCCATCCCCTCCCCAGGGAGGTGCCCGATGCCCAGGGCTGGGGCTGCCCCAGTGCCCCTGGCTACTCTGCTCCTGGTTGGGCTGGTGGGACAGGGACAGCCTAGGGACACCCCATGGCTCCAGAATCCCCCTGCCTCAGAGAGCCTCCAGCCCATGCTGCACCCTGACATTCATAAGCAATTGAACAGACAACCTCCTCAATCTACTGAGATAGCTACAGCACTATTTATCTACTTAAAATCAACGAATGGCATAATAGTCTCAGTTGTGCAGTTCCCGTAAGAGCCAGCACTGAAGTACACAAGCACAGAAACATTATCACCTGACAGATCCTGCATCTCAAATCTCTGTCACTATGAGTATTTCAAACGTGAGAAAGATGAAGGCAGTGGAACATGAGAAGGAAGGCTATTTGATGACAGTGATAGTTAATCTTTACATATATTCTGTTAAACTGTACAGTTGTTTTTGTTTATTTAAAAAGTTTTCTGGCTCACTCTGCCGTGTAGGCAGCTATACAAGACAGACTGTTTCTCCAGTTCTGTAAAAGTACACTGCCAAAAATAAATGTGTTAATTGTGCTCTGAAGGTTCTGCTACACCACAATGAAAGTATAAAGAAGAGAAAAATTAAGACAAGCCCATACGGCACAGACTTCCAGAACTGTGAGATAAATCTGCTTCTAAAAGAGGATTATACTCAATCAAAAATATTTAGATTCATTATTTCAAGATGTATAAAACCATGCATGTTTTATATGGCTTTAGAATGTCTCTCCTTTGTCATCATAAAGTTATGTGCAGATTTATAAAGACTTTAAAATTAATATTAACATCATTCCTATAATATGCAGAGGTTCTATGCTGTAAGTAGTAAAGATCCTACATATCATCTTTTTTTTGAGTAAATAGTGGGATCAATAAGTTGCCACATAAAACTTGCAGCTAAAGGTGCACGTACAGTGGAAAACTAGCATAAGCAAAACATATTGAAACAATGAATCCCAAATGTTCCTTTTCTCTCATTTTATTGGTGATAAGTTGATGATATAAGCAGCAGAGTATACTGGAGCAGTTGAAAAGCAGCGAGAGAAGGCAAGACACAAAATTCAGAAAAAAATGCTTTCAAACACTCTACTGCTCCCTACCCTAATTTAGCGAGGTTTTATGCTCCCACCTCAATTTTTAAAACAGGTCAAATAGTTTGGAGGACACTGAGCTCCATCAGGCTACTTCACTTGGTGCCACAGTGGAACCCAGCTATTGAAACAGCACTAAATTCCTTGCAACTCTCTTGATGTCACTCTTCAATTCAACCAATGGCCAGATCATAGAGCAGGCACAGAGAAAGTATTCATCTTCATTGGTACAAGGACAACACACTATTACAACTGTTTTAAGGGAGAAGGACCTCCCTGCTGTCAGAATAAGTGCTTCTCCTTCATAAATCACTCTTTGCTACAGAGAAAATACGTAGTTGGACAAAAATGTCAATCTGAATGCTCTCTTCTTCCTCTTTAGCTGAAATCTGTGTCACAGGTATCAGTCATGCATCTTTAGAGCTTTATGTCAAGACAAGTAAAAGGAAAAATACGTTCCCACTCTAGAATCCTACTAAGCAATTGTCATGAGTCTGGCACAAGACTAGGCTTATTCATCTAAGAAAGGGTAGAGCTGGGATCCTAGCTCGCTGTCACGGAAGAGAAACCTTTTCTCCGAAACAAAGATCATCTTCCATAGCTGTAGATCAGTACACAAAACTTCTACAAGTAAGTACCATAAAGACTTTGGGTTTTGCCTATACAGTACTTTCCACCCCACAGAACAGTTCAGCTGCAATGAAATAGTTAAGGGTATCATTTTGTTATTAAAAGACCAAAAGCATACATATCACTTCTGTACAGTTATCTGCAATGGTTGCACACTTCTGTCTGTATACAAACATGTTATAAATCACCTAAATCACATTTCAATATTTTCCATCAGAGGTACCAAGCAGAAAGTTTCTTCCATGAATGCCTTCCATTAGATTGCTTAAATTCTCCCTCTTTGCAACAAAACGAGTAGAGGCACTACCCATTGTGATGTGAGCCGTTCAGCCTTCTTGTGCACTCAGTCTCACAGACATGAGACCCTGCTAGCAGTGGGCTTGCCCAAGCACAACAGGTTGCTCAGCCATAACACATCATCACATTGTAAACAGCTAAGAAAGAATAACAAAGCCCCCAACACAAGAAGGACATGGACCTGTTAGAACAAGTCCAGAGGAGGCCACAAGGATGATCTGAGGGCTGGAGCACCTCTCCTATGAAGACAGGCTGAAAGAGTTGGGGCTGTTCAGCCTGGAAAAGAGAAGCCTTAGGGGAGGGGGCCTACAACAAAGCTGCGGAGGGACTTTTTACAAAGTCAGGTAGTGATAGAACAAGGTGTAATGGCTTTAAGCTGAAAGAAGGTAGGTTTAGATTAGATATTAGGAAGAAATTCTTCACTGTGAGGGTGGTCAGACACTGGAAAAGGTTGCCCAGAGAAGCTGTGGACGCCCCCTCCTGGGAAGTGCTTAAGGTCAGGTTGGATGAGGCTTTGAGCAACCTGGTCTAGTGGAAGGTGTCCCTGCTCATGGCAGGGGGGTTGAAACTAGATGATCTTTAAGGTCCCTTCCAACCCCAACCATTCTATGATTCTATGATTCTGTGAACAAGCTTTTCAAGTCAAACAGAGATTATGTTTAAAATTAAGCAGTAATTCACCTGAATTAAGAACATTATGTATTTACCACAGACCTAACATTTACATCATGAATTTAGTGAGAAGATCATCTCTTTAGCAGCCTATTCTTAACATGCATCTTTTCCTATTACACATACAGTTTCACCATTTTTGCTACCCCAGGACAGCAAAATCTGTAGCATCAAAATCTTTTTTTTTTTGTGAGGAAACAGTAGCATAACAGTGATAAAGGTTCTAGGCACAGAGCCACTGAATAGTTAGATCAGACTTCTGTACAACTAGAGTAAGCTGAAAAACCATCTAGCTTGCAGCCATGACATTCAGTAAGGAAAGTCATTAATCTTACTTCTGAATTTCCTCAGGAGTAATGTCTGCAGACCTTTGATAAAAACAGTCAGGCTTGGCAAACAAGTGTACTTGCTTGAGTCACGACAGAATTTCGCAACCTAAGCCAGACCTAGCCCTGTGATTTCAGCCAAGCACATCAGTGTAACAGAAATATATAATATTTGTCTCCCCCTTTCTCAAAAAGGGCCTTTCAAAGACTCACCACAGTGTTGTTACCCCAAATTCCGTTCTCCTGTAGTATTTGTTACTCCACTTGAAATCAGCCCAACCATCCTCATCTCCCGAATAACTGTAACCCACTGACACATGAAAAAGATGCTGCTGTGTCTGACTATTAGTTCTAAGTCACCAAGTCATTTAAATACTGAAGGGCATTGAGCTCTGAAACCAAAGAACACAACTTTTAGCATATTCTTGGTATTCAAAAGTATACACTATTAAGTCTGTTAACTTCATTATTATTTGGTTCTCATTCCAGCACAACAACTCAGCACAACACCAAGGGCTTCCCTAAGATAACCAAGCCTGATGCTTGACCACTCCAATGGCAAGTGAAAGACAGTAAGGAAGATCTGCTTTTCAACAGGCAGAAGCATGAAGTGAGCCAGTATTGAGGGTTGTAGGATTAAAAAAAAGAAAAAAAAAAAAAGCCCACAGAGTTTTAACATCACTATATCCATTAAACTTCCCTTTACAATCTTTCCTTTAGTTCATATTGATCACATAAAGATGTTTAACAATAACTTCAGATATTATTTCACCTGTTCATACATTCCTTCACTTTAATATGTACAATATATACTAAAAATTATTTAAAGTAACTTTTAACCACTTTATATAAATACATTTATTCACACAGGTCAATGATTTGTTAAAAGCAACTATCAACATCTCTTTCTGCCTGCATCAGGCATCTCTAGATGCATTTGGGGCATTTCTAAGATGACCCAACAGGTTGGGTAATGGTCATAGTCTCAGAAGCAGTATCTTGTCTGCTCAGTTGCGTGAAAGTCACAGTTAAGTCCTACAGGTTTCTCTATGTGACCTGGACTGAGACACCTCTAATGTTTTCAAATATATTTTCCTTGATTTTTAAGGAAAACATGAATGCTAATACTACTGTCCCACTGAACTTTGAGAAAGTCTTTCTAAATCTCCCAAATGCAGTGCTTTGGGGAAGTGTACTCCTTGAACTCAAGGGGAGTTACTTTCTACAGCTGTGATGATGGTACGAATGTAGATCAAAACCCATCAGGCCTTGTACATTTGTTTATAGTGCTGGGTTTTACCCTCGTGGCACCTCTCAGGTTCAGTTAAATGAATTCAGTTTTAAAATTTTTTAGTGCACAGATTGCCTTACTTTTTACTCTACCATTATATTTTCTTGACTAACAAAGTCTTTGCAAGCAACATATTAATTAAAAACTGCCTGTTTAATAACATCTGCTTTCCATGATGGCTTAAAAACCCTGGATTCTTTTAAAAAGGTTTATATATAGACTGGCTGCTGAGCTATACATACTGCAGCAAGTCTTCCACCTGCTGGACAAAAGACAGCACAAAGCTTCCTTAACAGGAAACAGATGCAACAAATATCTGTGAGCTACACAATGACTGAAAAAAAAAAAAAAAGGCAACATCAAGGTTCCCCTGTTCTTGTCTAAGTACATTAAGTAAATAAACAAAGGTGCAAATGCAGCCATATGATTGAAAGGATACAAAGAGGTCAAGAATTTGTTGCCAAGGAGAACCTGTTCTACTTTCCCAATATTCCTCCTTTAATGAAGTACGCCTACAAGGTCTCTTTATTTGCACTTTTACAAAGAACTTGCATTACTTGAAACTGAAATACTACAGGTGTTCTGCCTTTTGGGCTGCTCTGAATTGATAACTGCCCTAATAAAACAAGTAGAGAGATTCCCCTCTTTGTCTTCTTTCTCTAGCTCAGGTGGTTGGCTAAATCAGAATATCACATATTCTGTGATCCTAAACCAGCTGAGCAATTGTCAGATCCCCATATCCTCAAGCAGATTCAGACTGGATGCCAGGCTAAGCACGGAGGGCATTCTTACTCCTGGACCTGCTGGGAGGGAGGACTGTTCCCCTGCTGCTCCAGGGACAGGAGGGTCACCTCAGTGACCGGGGAGGTCGATACGACATGTTGCTGAACCTGTATCTCAAGAAGACATGAAAAAGCCTTTCAGCAGTGTATAGCTCTGTACCAAACCACGGGGTGCTGTCTACTGACTCAAAGAAACAGGAACATGATCTTTGCTAAAGTTCACTTAGTTCTGTCAAAGTTTTTTTACTATGTAGCTTCCTTTCAGAATCACAGCACCATTCTTCCCTGAGGTATTGCCTAAGCCTTAAGCAAATCAAGGATGCAAACGGAGAGGCTGCAGGTCTCCTTTGGTGTTATCCACTCTCCTCTAAAACCATCATCAAGGTAGGGGGAAGGTCATGAAATTGCAACTAAAGATAGGAAAAGGTGGGTTACAAAATCTTGTGGGAGTGTTGGGAGATCTTAAATGGGATTAGCAGGCATTACCAATAATGAGAGCTGAGCCATAATATGGGCTTTGTAGTTTCTAGATCCAGATAACAAAAGTTTGCATAGAAAATTTATACTCATTACACTACTCTTAGCAATAACAAATATGAACAAGGCTCAATGTTATGAAATTTATGTTCAGAAATTAAAGACCAAGCAAAAGATACAAATGAAGCTGGTTGGAGACCTCTTATTTTGTTATCAAAGGTACCACAAAACAGTCATTGGCATATATATGTACACATGTGCAAGCACATGCATATAGAGATGCATATATGCATCAAATATTTTAAAGAGTTTCACAAAGCTAAACATAGTTTAGTGAAACTAGTTGCAAGAAAATATTTTTTAAAAAGCACAGTAATTTGGAAATGAGCCAGTTGATCAAGAGACCACAGTCCAAGACAAAAATAATTTTTAAAGTAAATAAAATTACATAGAAGAAAACTGATGACAATCATAAAAACCAACAATCAAAGTACTGTGATGAGAAAAGACTGACAATGATCTTTAAGTAAACTACTAATAAAGGCAACAGTGTTACTATAAATCCTCAGTGATAATGTGGACAGAGCAGAAATGTACAATTAATAGTTCACTAACCTATTTTATACATGGACAATTAGATCTAATCATACCATAAGATTGATGAAATTCTATTTTATTTCAGTGGTAAGGAAGGAGACTTCTAGAAAAAGTTGGACTTCTTATTAAAGTTGGACATTTTTTTATGAACAGGTTGGGACTGTGAGTTAGAAAAACAAGTGGCAGAGGAACTCTGGAGAATGCGTCATGATTTTTGGGCCAGAGAAACCCACGAAAGATTCAGGACTCTAAAAGAAAGCCAGTCTGTGTCACTATTAACAAATATAATTGCAATAACTTCAATCCTATAGGGCCTGCCAGCCTCTTAAAAATCCTGGATAAAATAAAACAGTGCCTGTAGCAAGACTCAGTCAATAAAAATGCTAAGAATGGTAATTACATGCTAATTTATGTGTGTTTACATTAGATCGTGGCAACTGGTTTGGTAGATTTTTTGATGGCATCACAAGTCTGGCTGATAATAACAAATAGCGTCAGTGCAACACATTCAGATCATCAAATGAAGGCTTTTCCATACCTGCTCCACTCGTACTCTGTGCTGGCCAACCAAAGGCCAGGCTGGCTGTGTGATTCTCATTCTGAAAGCGGTGTCACGTGCTTACAAGCAGTTTACTGCTCGGCACTGGACTAACATAGCTACACCGTATCTGGACATAAGCTGTGTTTTTAATAGGATTCCGTAGAATCAGTTCCTATCTTCTCCAATTTAACACTTCTAGAAGAAAACAAAGTCATTACAGAAGATGGGGGTTGGACTAGATGACCTTTAAAGGTCCCTTCCAACCCAAACTACTCTATGATTCTACGTGAAGACTGGGGAGAAGGCAAATAACAGAAAGGGTAGAGTTCACTGATACAGAGCAATCAAGATCACATGGTAACGCGGACACAAGCAATCCAAATGCATTTTAAGATAAGCAAATGTAGTCATGCATAGGAACAAAGACAATTAATTCTGCTCTGGTAATCAGAAACACCGAAAAGGATCGTCAAATGGACATGGATTTTTAGAGAATTCTGTGCCTAGAGGAGCTATTGGAGATGTTTAAAAAGAGAAATGTGAAGCAGGAGCAGAAAATAGGAGCACAGAAGTTCCCTTATGTCTGTGATTGGCAGTGCTGCATCTTCTTTTAGAAAAGTATAACCTGTTTTCAAGTTAATAAGTTGAAAAGAGCACTGATCAGCTACAATGACATCAAAGACGAGTACAGGAATGATTCAGAGGTTTGATGGTGCAGGACTCCAGAGACACCATCTTTTCAACTTAACAGAGAAAAGATGAAGCAATGATTTGATCACATTCTTTAAGTACCATGAAAGATGGAAAACACTGACACTACAACATTTTTTTAGGCTAGCAGCAAAGATACAGCTAGACCCAATGACTGGAAGTTGAAGCTAAAAATTGATAAGAGATAGAATATAAATGTTAATAATGACTGTACTTACCTGCTAGTTGAAACCATTTTTTTCCAATATTGAATAGTGAATATCTAAGACTGTAAGCTTATTCTGAATATTGCACTTCTAGAAAACATCAATACACTGTATCATGTATTATTCAATTCTGTGTTAGTGTAATTTTCACTACAGGACAGTTTTAAAATTATTATTAGATTAACAGTATCACATTGTATTATATCTAATTGTCAATTACATGAAGTCACCTTATTTTATTAAAACAGACAAATGGTAATAGCATTTGTAAAAATAAATGGATTCAAGATACAAATGTCTAGATAAGTTCTCTGTCAAAGTACAGTTCAATTTTTGACCAAAGACTACTAACAATATCAGACAGTTGATTGTTTTTGCTTAGACTTCCAGAACAAACCATCCTCAACCATAGACGAGATCTGGAAAATAATACATTTTAACAGAGGGGAAAAAGCCCTTAAAATAAAATCCTTGGGAAAGGTTAGATGAAGGTTTTGCTGTACGACTCATAGAAAAAACATACTGGGAAGATAACAAGTAGTGTAAGCAGATAAACATCCTGATTTACACACCTCAGGTAGCTAAAACTCTCAGTCTTTCATTTGCAGAAAGAAAATTAAACATCTAAAACATTTTCAAATCTCTTAATGTATCAACACGTGTGCATCGAATGCATTAAAATGTTATTTACCAGCAATTATTTGCATCACTTTGTAAATTCTAAATTAAAGTAAAAAAAAAAAGGTTAAAATTAAAATATCATTCCTGTCCTCAAAGATCAATTGTTTGGCCTTTTTTAAACTTCCTGTTTTGCTATATAGGAACTCTTCTTTATCACACTCGATTCACGGAACATGCCATTATTGTTTTGCTTTTCTTTACTCCCCATCAGCAAAAAAATACTGCACCTGAACAAGACACTAAACCCCTTTTCCATGCATGTTTTCTCACAGAATAAACTGACATCAGTAGATTGTTTGCTTTTAACCCTGACACCTCCTCAACCTATTTTTGAAACAAATTTTATTTTAGGATGTCCTGACTCTGATACTAAATTGGAAACCCTGGTGTGAATTTTATAGAACACTATTTCCTTTTATAGAGGATGTTCACAGCTAATCTGTCATCTACAGGGCAGACAGAGGCCAGAAGGCTCGGAAACCAAGACAGGTGGCCCAGCAGAAGCTTGAAACCTAAACTGTTTTGGCATTTTGTGCTAAATTAAATTGCAAGGAATCTGACTATTTTCTCACTGTACCTTGTTTCATTAACACTATTTAAAAAAAATATGGTCTGTAACAGAAAAGGCAAACATTGATCCGAAAAATTTTATTGCAAAACAGTTCTTTCCCCCAGATAAATAAGAACAGCAAATTCCCCATTTCCCACAGATCTTTTCCCAAGCAGTTACACCAAGAAATGAAGAATCTGGGTTTGTTCACGCTCCTCGTCCCAGCCCTGCAAACACCCACTTGTGCTTCTATGTTTTCAATGTTTTTTTTTAAAAAAACGTAAAGTCAACAAGTGATGCCAATCCCCCTTCATTCTATTATTATTAATAATGTAATTGAATGAAATTATTATTCTACTGAGTATCACTTTTTAGTCATTAAGGACTTGTTAACTATTAGTTTTGTACATTGCCATCTGACTTGATGTAAATGCAGTGCTTGGCAGCATTGTCACCAAAGCAGTCATAAGTGGAAGGTCTTTGACTCCTCCCTTTCCATAGGACATCAGCTGTCTCTAGGAGATATATAATATGCAGAACCTCACTCCTTATATCCTGATAAGACAGGGAGATTTTGAAAGCAAAACACAGTTTGTCCTTGTGCAGACAAGAGAGCATGGAGATATGGGACCTAAGTCTGTAGGAGCAATCTTGAGTCGAGAGCAGCAGCAGAGAGAAATGGATTACAATAGTCCACGTGGAGCTACTGTGCCAAGTTGTATTTAACTCCCCGAGCTAGTTTGTTTAGGCAGGAATCAGGAATCTTCTCTTGCTCCCAAGTTTAACAAAAAGATGTGCAGCAGCAGCAAGTCCTGCTTTGGACTTACAATGAGGCATGAACTACTCAGCTCAACACTTGCAAATTTACTGCATCCACAGCCTCAAATACCAGTTCAACAAGGAGTGTGGGGTTTTCCCACAACCCATCAGAACAGTATGGAACACCTAAATATGCTCCAACAGCACATTTGCTCCTTCTCTTTCACATCAGCCTTCCATAATACTGAAGGTCTTCATCTGGGGGCCCAATTTTTGACTTTGAAGGCATCAGCTAGCAAGTCTTCACAGAAAAATTCCTTCTGAAGGCAATGCTTCACAGACAAGCAGCAGGCTCTAACTTGCTTAACAACTGTGCTGAACTCAAACCTAAAGGAAGAAATGCTGCTAAAGATACAACCCAGAGCAGTTAACTTACTGAAAAATTTCCTATTTTGAACACAGTAATACTGTTTTCTACTATTATCATATTAAAGGTAGACACCAACTGAGTATCTGGGGAAGGGGCTTGCAAAGCATAGAAAGAAAATACAGATGTCTGTGTTTATCTGTATGTCTGCAAATGGGATGGAAGTATCAGTGTCAGTAAAAATAATTGCCACTACACAAAATCCCTGATCAGCTGCATTAGTGTTTTCTACTATTATCTACAATATATAAACTATTTTACTAAAAAGGATACACACTACAAACAAAGCATAGAAAAATTAGGTAGATAGTATGTACATTCTGAAAAAATTCCTGGCTTTCTGCTCCTGGCAATTTCTGTCTTCTCAGACATGTAAAACAAACATAGCCAGACCAATTTCAGCTTTGTTATGGTTTATCACCCACAGTCCCAAAATCTGCATGTACAGAGAAAAGATATCAAGAATGAAAAAATTTTCCCTACTTCATTTTTCTACACTATCCCACCTGTTAGCACTTTCTCACAGGAGTATCTTTTTTTCTTAGAAGGATTACATTATTTAACTTTTCATTTTGGACTTCTGCTAATAACGTCAAATGAAATATTTTGTCTATCTAAAAAAATGCTGTGCCATTCTGAAAATGCATCTTCTTAGACAATAGTTTTTCAACACTAAGTTAACTTCTGCTTTTAACTTGGGAGGCTTCTGAATAGAAGAATAGGGTGTCTGGCATAGATGGAAGACAAAGTTTATGAGCTTCAGAATCGTGATACTTGATCCATAAATGCTGCACTAAGAGGTTTTTTGACTGTCCCTCCTCCCAGTGGTCCCGTACTCATTTTCTGCACAAACTTCTTCATCGCTTCTTTAAGGTATTGAGAGTTCTACTAATGAAAAAGTCCTGCAGTAATTCTAGACTTTCTATTTGCTGTATTGGCAGCATCCTATTTTATATATTATATATGTTATCTTTAAACATGTTTTTAAACCAATTAAATATAATTTGTCAGCAATTACATCTTTATTTTGGATTGGCATGTCCTTTGTTAATTAGAATAGTCCCCTAATACAATCTTGCCAAGTATTTTAGCACTGGAGGTTGAGAGCCCCTAAGCTATCATCAGCTCCACAAGTTTCTTAATTTACACCTGCTGAGATAGGATCAGCAGACTTGGGTTTGTTTAAATGAAAATTTCTATTTGGATTACAGGCTGAAGCTGCCTACCCATGGGCGCACACACCAGGGTAAACAGCCACCATAAGTGGCCACTCTCCAATTGAAAAACATTACAGAAAGTTGTCTGTACAGGTAAAAGAAAATAAATGAAGGTGTATTACAAGACAAGCATTTGCATTTACTGTATTTCAAACAATCAAAACTAATTTTGTTAAATTCAGAGTTACACTCCCATAAGCATTATAAAGCTCTTTAAAGATAAGTTATTGTAATGATGTGTGTCTGTCTATGTGAGAACAGTTATTCATAGATCAAAGCTTTCAAAACTGACTAGTGTTGTTAGCCTATTTGTATCCATTTAATGCCTTACTTTCAGGAGAACAAGTGTTCATTTTTGAGAAAAATTAATCAGACAAAATGATTTCTACAAGTACATGGCATAAACGCAGCTGAATATTTTAAAATCAACAGGAACGTTATTTTCAGGTTTCTTATTAATAAGCTTTAACTTGAAGGCTAGTTTTCAGTGAATCTTTCTAGTAGGAAGAATCAATAAGTCTTTTATTCATTAATTATGAAAAAAAAAATCCAGAAAATACCTTATTGGTGGTTTTTAAAAAATAAAGTGATCAAGAACAAAAATCAGAAAATATCTTTGTTTTGTAATCAAAAGAAAGAATCAAGTATTATAAAGTCAAGTTTCCAACTAAAGAAATCTGCATTAAGTAAAACTTTACATTATATCACCTCTTCTGCAAATGCATTTACAATGCAAACAACTAAATTAATCCAATTTAAAATGTTTGGATTACTTTTCAGAAAATGTACTCCTGACTTACACTTCCTCCAGATTTAAATATTCCATTGCAACTGGCTATGTCAGATACTTGATTATACTGTTGTTTTTTCTAATATGAATCCACTACCATGTTTGATTTAGAGATTTGCTCCCCACTGCAATGTATTTAAGTAAAGTTGGCAGCTCGGAACATAACATGATAACCTGTCCATGTGAAAGGTTAAAATCAACAATTACAAAGCTTTTAGTTGTGAAAGCAACCAGTAAATCTTCAGGCAAGCCAATAACATCTTCTTCTATTTTCTCATCAATTAAGTGAGATCCTCTTTCCTAGTCTGAGGTGCATGTAGGTTATCAGGTGTGTGTGTGCTTTTAGGATTAGCCACGTTCATGGCAATACAATTGCCTGGAAGAACTGGGAAGAGTTTGCACAGTCCAAGTCCAGCTCCTCCGTGTTCCATTTCTCATGCCACAAAATTCTACACAGCCACTTGATTTCCACTGACTCCTGTCGGAACATTCACCTACAGCAACAATGAAGATTCATGGCTAGAGTGTATCAGACCAGGTCAGTGTCTCCAGCTCTAATATATACTAAACTGAATGACTTGCCATAAGTCAACTCCATTTCTCAATCTAATTCACTAGGTATGACCATGGAAAAATTCCCAGACACATGGAGGTACAGTCAAGAAAAACATCCACAACGGGCAGGCTTTATCAGCAGTGGAAAACAGTTCTCGGACCATCACATTTTTTCCCTGCAATTCACTAATTATTTTTCTTTATAAAGAAGTGTTACTGCAGTGGTCCTATAACCACAAGAAATAGTGTGGCCAGCAGGGCTAGGGACATGATCGTCCCCCTGTACTCAGCACTGGTGAGGCTGCACCTCAAGTACTGTGTTCAGTTTTGGGCTCCTCACAGGAAAGACACTGAGGTGCTGGATTGTGTCCAAAGAAGGGCAACGAAGCTGGTGAAGGGTCTAGAGCACAAGTCTTATGAGGAGTGGCTGAGGGAACTGGGGTTGTTTAGCCTGGAGAAAAGGAGGCTGAGGGGAGACCTTGTCACTCTCTACAACTATCTGAAAGGAGGTTGTAGCGAGGTCGGTGTCATTGTCTTTTGCCAAATAATAAGCAATAGGATGAGAGGAAACAGCCTCAAGTTGCACCATGGGAGGTTTAGATTGGATATTAGGAAAAATTTATTCACCTAAAGGTTTGTCAAGCATTGGAACAGGTGGAGTCACCATCCCTGGAGGCATTTAAAAGTTGTGTAGACGTGGCACTTAGCTACATGGTTTAGTGGTGGACTTAGTGGGGCTAGGTTTATGGTTGGACTTGATGGTCTTAAAAGTCTTTTCCAACCAAAACAATTCTATGATTCTAAGGACATACCCTTCTCTGTTCAACAGAAACCCTCTACAAGAGACTGACAGCTAACAAACGTACCAAGTACTTCTTTTAATAGGCACTAAATCATGGAAAATAATAATCCAATAAATTTTCCAGCTAGGCTGCAGTGGGAAAAAATGAGAGGTGATTTTTTTAATGTTTATATATATATATATACATATACACTCCTTTCCACTGCAAGGCATACAGAAAACTGCAGTCTTGCGATACTTAGTTTTGCTCCCTAAATGTTTCCATATACCATGACTCCTCTTAACTAAGTATGAATTGAGTATTATTCTCCCTTCACTTAAATCTCTGACTTTCATCTACAGGCTTATTCCAGTCACCTGTTATGGCTGGTCTCTGAATTGCAATCTTTCTGAGGTGAGAGAACCTTTATATTGTGTTTGATTATGCAGTATCTAGTGTGGGGCTGTCATCTGGTTGTCCTCTACCACAATGCAGATGACAATCTTAAAACAATTATGTTATATGAGTAAAATATAAAATCCAAGCCAATTTTGTTCGTACAATTTCCCATTTGCTGTAGAAGATCAAATGTAAATTCAGAGTCTCATCTTTGCTTTAGAAAATTTTCACTTTAAATTTGCAGAAACAACCATGCAGCAGTTTTCTGAAAAAGGTCAGAACTAGTGACTCTAGTTTTCTGACCTTACGCTACACAGATTGGTGAGTCTGGGTATGCTCTAAGGGCAAGGTGTGGCCCTGAATGTATGAGTCTTCACATTAATGGAAATATCAATATAAAATATTAATTTAAATTAAAATACTAGTATGAAATGGAGTCATATGGAGCATATGTTGCAGGAACAGATGATGGTGATCCAGCAGCATGTGGCGCTCCCTGTGAAATACTGTATGAACTATTAAATAAACTAATTTCCATAAAATTACACATCACTACACAAACAACACAGTACGTTACATTCTCTGTCACTGCCAAGGCTAGGTGCTTGCTCCTGCACAAATGTTCTCAGGATGAGGAAGAGTGTGTGAGGTTACTGAAGGTTATTGGTGGATGAAATGTGGAAGATGTCTGAGCGGGCTGAATATCCGGGACTAAATTAGAGGAGGAAGTGAAAAGGGAGGTGAGGGAGTAGTTCGCCATACAGCTGGGTGAGGGGAATGCCTGTGAGGAGCCAAGTGATAGGAACTCCCTGTGGTGTTCAGGTGCTGCACCTAGTTCCGTTCTTTTCCTGCAGTCTGTTGCTAACCATTCCCTCACTGCTGGGATCCAACTCCAGAAACAAGAGAGCAGCTCTACTGTCACACCCTGTTAACACATTTTGAGAACTTCATACTGTTTTGTTAATAAAGGAAAATATCAAAATGCATGTTATGACAATCTCTGAAATACTGTTTGATCACATTTACTATATTTTATATGGTGAAAACAATTGCTTACATCTAGTACAATTCCATTTGCATTGAAAACACTACTAAAGTGCTTTTTAATTGTACTTTATTTATGTTGAGGGGAAATAAATTAAGATAAATCATTTTGCCTTGTGGACAAGGAGAACAGCCAATTACCATCCTTTCATTTGTCAGTAGACATTGAGCCCTCAATCTCTACTCACAAATAATGTTTCCAAACCTCTGCCCCCACTCCTAGCTTATCTCTCTCCCTCTCTTCAAGTGTGGTGTGCAAACATAGATGCAGTAGTCACCCGAGGTCTCATAGCTACTTCGTATAGTGAAATAATTAACTCTTGCATGTCACACATGTCCTTCTCCACGTTTGCCAAGGTGACCTCTGCTTTTTTTCACAGCAGTTTTGTTGACCCAGATCATTTGGAATGTGATGAGAAAAGAAAGCTATTAAAGTAACATATTTTATTTCATGCTGCAGGGGACTAGGGATGTAACTGCAGTCAGTTATTATATCTCAGCTGAGATGCAGTAATTCCCCACTAAGGAACAACAATTGCTCAAACTGTTCTGACTGAATCATTCATAACTCCCAGTATTCTGTTATATATGACTTGGTTCACATGCCACTGTTGCCTTCAGATTCTTCCCATTTTCTTTGTTAACAACATCCATAAAGTCAGTTATCATTTTCTTTATATTTGTGCATTTGTTAATTGTGCTTTTCTTAATTGAGTTTCTTCTTGTTGATCTCAGGCTATTTCTCCAAATTTCCAGGACAATTTTAATTTCTAGTTTATCTTTTATAATGCTTGCAGCCTTTCCCAGGTTGATAAAATCCAGAAATTTTGTTAAGTATAGTCTATATTAATCTAACTCGTTAGAAGTACAAAATGAAGAAATGGGCCTGTATAAGGATTCCATCTAAAATAAGTTTTCAATTTATAAGTGAAGGCACTGATAACTATTCTTAACTGTGGTTTAATTTGGATCACATCTCCTCAATTTGAGAGAAAGTAACATATAACATCAAAAGTTCTGCTATTATCAAGCTATATCTACTCCTTCTCCATAAAACACTCAAACCACTTACTCTGCTAACACAGGAAACCATGTTGAATGGACAAAATTTGTTCTTGAAAAATCTGTTTGCTTTCCTTTAGTTTCTTTATCCTCTCACTACTTGTAATGTAGTATTAATTGTTTGGTTTAATAACTTCCTGGTTATCAAAGTTAGGCCAAATGATTTGCAATCCTCCAGGTCAGGCTTTCCCAAAGAAAAATACTGTTTGTTCTTTTCCATTCCAGGGAATCTTCCTCAGGACTGTGAAACAGATTGTCACGATTACTCTCACTAAGTTACCTCCAATTTTGGGGTTTTCCACCATCAGTTTCCACCAGTTCCAACATCATTATTTTCAGAAAATTACAGATTGCATAACTATCACTTTTGAAAATTTTACTACACCTGGCAGCATAAAACTATTGATTTAAAGGCCTAAAAAGACAAAAGCCAATTACCTTCCCACTTGAATAATTTTCCCCTCAGTTCTTGACTATTGTTATTTTTTCCACTGGTTACCCTTCCTCAGTGCTTTGTAAGTAAGATGCTATAAATACAGCGCAGTGTTTCAGAGGATGGTCTCTTTGCTCATGTTGTAAGAGGAGGGAAAACTTGTTTGACAAATGAGCTTTCCAAGCTGCGACAGTCATAGTTAAAACTGACACTGTTTACCTTCCTGTTATCAAGGATAACAGAGGTAAACTTTGGAAATCAGTTAGTTTCTCTTGCTTCAAAGTAAATCATGAGAACTCATGGGGGTTACAGATACTGGAAAATATCTGTAATTCCTGGATATTACTGTAGTTCTAATTTAGGAAGTATGAAGAGTCAAGTTAATGTGATTTGTTTATATGGGACGTCACAACACTGTTATTGTTATTCATCACTTGGCACAAAGGGAAGCTTGGAGTATTTCCAAACAATCTACAAACTGGAGTAATTTCACATAACACTCAAGATAGCTGAAGAGGTAGCATCAGAAATAGGTTTTTATCTAGCTCAGACACTGAGTTTCACTCCCAGGTGTCAACTTAAGAACACTTCAGGTCTATGATAAATTCAGCTCCAAAAGGAGCTACTTATAGTGTATAAGAAATCGTTTATTCCAACCAAGACCCTGCTCTCAACCAAGGTGCTGCTCCACAAGGATGTAGATTTTCAACAGATCCTATGTCATATCTGGCAGTCTTGTGCTATTGTCCTGAATGCCCCTAGGATGTCTCAAATGGCATCAGACCCTGAAGTTTAGGCAAGTATCGCGTTATTTGGAAGGTATTTGGGTCACAAAACCCATTGATAAAGAATACATTGAAAACCTTGAGAGAATATTTCTCAGGCTGCAAGATGAGAATGTAGCAATGATGACAAACTTTTCCAAAACTCAGGGACATGCTGTGGCCTCATTGCTGATATAACTTAAAAGACAAAGTTAAAGTCTTACTGTCACCTAGCTACAAAATGCTTAAAGATTTTGTTCCTTGTTTGAGATGTTCAGTTATTTTGTCCTTAGCAGAGGTAAAGATTCTCTAAACCATGAATAAAAGTGAATATAATATTGTAACATTCTTGATCAGGTCAAAAGTCTGAAAAAGCACCTCAAAAGATTAGTACATACCACAATATGTATTTGTTTATAAAGTCAGTTTGTTAAGCTTCTCTCTATGAAACATGAATACAATTTTACATGTGATAGGAATCTGTTGGCTTTTCTTTCAGATCTCTAACTTGAGTAAAATACAAAAATGTTCACACTGACAGAAAAAGATCTGGTAAGTTAAAAAGGTTCTCTAATATATCTCTGAAAATGTATTTACTGTGGTCATCAACATCATGTTTCAGACTCTAACCCAAAAAGGAGTGTCATTAATGGCATCACCACTGTTACAGGGATGAGCAGTAATCTTGTTACGATTGTTGAAAACCAAAATGAAAGGCAGATTGCTTGTCACTACCAAGAGCAACTGGTAACATGTTCTGAAGGTGTTGAAAGGAAAAGTGAACAATGCAGGAAACAGAGCAGTGAAAGAATGAAATCTTTTCCTAAGGAAGAGGAGACTGCTCAGTTGCCAGGCTGCAGAGCTGGGCAATAGTGTGGGTTACACTGAGGAAGGAATCTTGGGAATTTCTAATATTTTGCTTAAGGGAAAATTCTAATCTTAGAGGCATTGCCAGCCATGCATGCCATCAGCAGTTCACAACCAGAGGAGACTAAAAGCAGACAATACCTTTCCTATGTAAAATTAATTCTTACCAGTAGTATTATAGCGTTGTGTAAAGTGAAAAGCTATGTTATTATGTAAATCCAAATGAAAGTACAACAAACAAATTCATTCTGGATTACGAAGGGCAGCTAGATGCCCTGATAGAGTTTAGGATTTGTGTAATTATTTCTGCAATACTCAGGTCATGCATGCACAGCAAATTATATGAAGGCCATTTGAGAACAGTCAAATGAAAATTCTTGCCCAAGGAAGTGTGTTGTAGCCGGAGACTGTTACACAAATAGAGGAAATAGCACAATTATGTCAAGGTTGTCAGGCAACAGAACAAGCCTGAACATGCTCCGCTGTGTTACTGCAGCACGCGACTTCTCTACAGCAGTAAACCCACATTGACTGAACTATTAACAGGATGTACGTTTTGATAGCAGTAAGTAGTCATTCTGAACTACTTTACATACACCAAGTCAATACAAATAGCTCATCCTGACTGGCAGAAGCATTAAGGTTGTTAGGAACACAAGAATATCCATGTCCAATTCACTCCTATAAAGTTTCAGTTGTTGTCACATTGGATTTTTCAAATTCTACTAAAACTAGAGGATTATCTATAAATACAAGGAAGTAATTTGCTCCCTGCTTCTAAACACAGATTGCATACAACACATTGCCATTTTTTCCACAAAGTATAGGATGAAGATTATGCTACTACAAATTGTTACCAAGTGTTATTTATCCTCTCTCAGCCATCTAGCGGTCATGTTCCCTGGTGAGACCTCGCCTGAAGGTAGGCAGCACGGCTGTTCCCATCGACCTCACTACAGTCTCAGTGTGAAGCTTATTGAGGGAAAACAGTTATTCATGCTCCATTGTACATACCGGATTTTTTTCTTGTTATGCAAAAGATAAGATACATGAGTTGTGAACTCTGCTCTACGTTTTTAAGAGGAGCAAACTTGGAAGCCAAATTAGTAATAGCAATTGTTGTCCTAGAAAAAGTTGAAGTGCTGCAGTTTTTCTATATGGGGATTATAAACAGAAGGAAGTGCTGCGTAGACCCAAACCCTCAATGGTTCTCAGCTTCTTCTCTGGCAGTTTAGTCAACAATGACCTGCTGAAAGCTACAACTGAGATGTCACCTGAAGCATTAGGCACTTGCATGTCTACCATGACCTACAAAGCTCCCGGTGTTGATATAAACTCAAAGCAGGTAAATTGCTCCAGCTACAATTCCATGAACACTACTCTCAGAGCAAAACAGGACTAAATCCCAAACTTAACAACTTAATTTGGATCAGTGTTATTGGTTTTGTCACCATGTAAAAGTTTGTGGAACTACAACCTTAGGTTTGTCACTTAAGGTGACACAGCTCTGACACAGGATTTTCAAACTGAGTGTTTTTCTCTTTTAGTAGTGGTGCTCTGAGCTTGATCTTCTTGATGCAAATTTTTGTTTACATCTTTTATCTTGTCAAGGCTCTCAAATTTCTAAAGTGTTTCACTGAGTGACAGGCTGTTTGGAAAATTGTCTACACTGAGATTAAATTCATCCAGATTAATTTTTTGTGAGTTTTGAAAGACAAAGCCTGTTTCTACACACCTTCCAACCAGAACAGACTACACTGACCAGACTATAAGTTGACTACATAAGTTTATTTACATAAATATGCCAACCCACTCAGTACAACAAATCCATCTGGGATGAGGTAGCTATCCCCCATACCTACTAATGACACAGAGTACAGGTGGTGCTACACTTGCTGGGAAGTTAGTAAGGAATTCTTTAGGTGCTGTACTGGGAAATCAGACTCTTCGCACATGGACGAAACACACCTCACAGGACAATAAGAAAATGCTGAAGGAGTAGAAGATCTTTTTCAAGCACTTCAGTTTACGGCAACAAAATAACAGCCTTGAACAGTGGGTTATTCCCTGAGACATTGCCCTGACCTATTCAGGAACAGCAGATCTCTTTTTTGCCTCAGCTTTGCATATGGGTTTCTCATTCTGCTTTCCAAGAATATTTGCAGTGAAATAACACAGGAAATTTCAGCTGAGAACAGAAGCAATAGCACTTCTATCTTGACAAATTCTACTAAGTTTTCCATGCATTAAATAGCTCTCTACAGGTTTAACCTGTAATTTCAAATCAATGTTGAATTAAATCCATTCTTTTTAAAGCAAGCTCTGGACATTGTGAATCAAGGTTCTTATCTCAATATTAGTGAGTATTTTTGTAATGTTACACTTTCAGACATCATGCTCAATTCAAAAGTATGAAAAATTAATATATATTGCATTCATCTGCTTCACTTTGCTCATGGAAACCACTCACTATTTTCAATGTTGATTTTAAATGAGCAAAATAATGATACATTGACATCTTGAAATAATATGCATGTAATTAAGGAAATATAGCTAGTCTAGCTCACATCAGCTTACAGAAGTGAGGGGTTTTTTATTTTATTTTAATTAAAATAATCAAAGCATGAAACAAAATAAAGACTATTTAACCTCATTGTATCTTAGACTGTTCTCTACTAAGTAATACTGATCTGTGCATTTTAAACCAGAATTTGTATTGTATCAATCAATCCAAGTCCAGGAATTCATAAATATTGGTTTACCTTTACAGTTCATCTGAACACAACCTTTACCCACAAAAACATATTCTAATATTCTTTATCTTTGTTCAACAGGGAACAAAATTTTGTTTTAAACAGGATGCGTGCAGGATAAATTTTGTTTCTAAACAGTAATAACAAGAAGCTTTAAAGTAAATCAGACACCGTAAAGCAATTCCACAATGCCTTGGAAAGAACCCAAGACTCGCTGGTACCTAAATATATTCTCTATGGGTAAAAGGAGCAGCCACCCTCAATAATTATATTGCCCTGATAACTTCATGGAATACTCCACGAAATGAGTTTTCTCTCTGATAAGGAAAAGGATGGAAATTGATGTTCTCTGAACTGTTGCTTAATAAAAATGTAGAAGATGCTAGAATCCTACTTTAAAAGACTACATGGTAAAATTTTATTTTAATTAAGAACTTTGTTTCTAAAATCTTACTTCAGCATTTTTTAATGTCAGGTACATGGAAGTATTTCATATCACAGTACAGCTATTATATATAAATGAATTATTTATAAATGAGAGGAGATATACACAACAAAAGAGCCTCAGCAGCTCAAACCTTTTTTTGTTGCTTTGCTCTTTACTGTTTCACTATAGGTGAAATGCATTCCTATAACAAGTGTTCTGAAGTAGCCTGAAAACAGATGGAAACACAAACTTAAAATTCATTTTATTGTGAAATTCCTGGAGACTCTAACAAGTTTCAGGATAATTGGTTTTAAATTTATTAATATCTCAAATGGCATTTCTAAATGTGCATTAAAATGTTCTGTATTTTTCCTAGTGCTCTTCATTTTGAGGTTCTTTTTACTAAAGGGCTCATGAGATCATTATTGGTGTTTCAATTTTATCTGTGTCAGGTGACATATACCATAGCCTTTGGGTGTTTCAGTTTCTTTTTCTCAAAAGTTTGAAATTTAGGTCATTAACACTAAGAGCTATGGTACTTTCAAACTGTAGAGATACATAAAAGTTATATCCATGCTTTAATTAAATTGATCAGGACAGCCAGAACCATCAGATATTGACATGTACAACAATTACCAGCCCATGAACTCCTCATGCAGCAGCTCCAGGAAACCAGCAATGAATCAGTGAGGAACTGTACTTCAGTCCACCCCACCCACACTTTGACATCAGTGTCAAAGTAGATCCTGCACAGGCAAGACCCAGCCACCCTCCAAGGAGCCAGGCAGCCACCCAAACCAGCTTGTTAGTCAGAGCACACAAGGGAAGCTGTTAACCACACTAAGACTGTAACTGAGAAAATCCTCAGTGTAGCCCGTGAATATAGGACAAACTAGATTATCCCTATGTAGGATTTTTTTAAAAATATTTTTCTTATGCTTGAACCAATACTAAACTATGTTCCTGCTCCTAAATTAGTGCCCACCTCTGGTAAACAGCCCAAATGCCTGAGTATCATACTTAGGTGATGGTGAATGTAGCAGGGATAGTGATCTCTGCAACTAAAGTAATCTCAGACTTCTCATTTCAAGAACATGAAGTCAGTTTTCTATAGCTTTAGTGACACATTTGGACCACAAATGTTTCATCCCAGGCAGCTGGCTCCAGCAGGGTACAGAAGTGTCAGCTAAAACTGGTCAGATAATAAGGCTAGAGGAAGTATGTCCTTTTAAATGTATTAAATCAACCTTAGGACCATTTTGCAGGCAGTGTGGTTTTAATGTTTAGGCTAGTATAGGCATTGCCTCAGTGTCAGAGGTGTGACTACCACTGTCCTCTGTGAAAAGCTGCCCAAGTTGTAAAGTTGAAACTCTGAAATAAAAACTACCTAAACTCTTAAAAGCATGATGGGGGGCACTAGACCATGAAATGTGAAGCAGAAAGGCAGGAGAAGCAGTTTATAAAGATGGAGCTACCTCATGGGCTAAGAGCTGGCATCAACAGTGGGAGGAGGAAGAAAAGAAGAGGAAAGACAAGGGGACAAAATGAGGTAGGAAAAAGGGCACAGTTTGGGCAGGAACAGAATCAGGAGATACTGAGGAGCAAGGGTAAGGATAAAGAGTGGGGAACTATGACTAGGAAAGAAAGGGGTTTAAAAAAAACCCAAGGCAATTAAGGAAATAAACAGAATATGAGTAGATTTCAGACAAAGGAAAAAAAAAATTGTTATTTTGAGAACAGAAAGTATACAAACCAGGTAGAAGTGTTTAGGCTGTTATGGAAAATGAAAAATGACAAAGTGAGCAACAAAAGGAACACAAACTAGGTAAAGAGTGTGCTAGAAGGAGACTGTAGCAAAAGGAAAGGTACAGAAAAGACAGAGAGAAAGTAGTAGGTCTCATTCCAGAAATGGGGATTGAACCAATTATTCCACAGCCCCAGCTTCATTTTCTTGTCCTGCACTACCATCTCAAAAACCCACTGGCAATGTTTGTTCCTCATTCTTGACCTTGTGGTGGGTCAAAACACAAGCTTATATAGGAGAGGATAAATGCTGTTATGTGATGATGCACTCCTCAGTTGCTGCTTCATGTCACACAGATGATGGACAAAGTTCTAGGAAGACATCAGTATAGAAGGCAGACAGCAAATGAAGAAGAGAGCAGCAAGAGAAGAGGTCAAATGAGGCAGGAAAACTGTCACCTCAAGGTTCGGGTAATTTAATGACTTTGGAGAACTGCATCCTGTAAACATGACAGTCAATGTTCTATATAATAACAGATTTCCTTTGCGATTGATTGCATTGCACCAGTCTCTCTCATTTCACCAGTCAGCCTGGGATGGTGTGCAGAAGCATTGAGCTCTCATAACTGAACTGAAGGCAAGGGGACTTCAATGTGTGAAGGACTTCGATGTGTGATGTGCTAGAATTATGGAGTATTTTGGTTTCAACCTTCATGTATCATTTCTGGGTAAGATATAGATTAACTGGGTTGGAGTTCCATATTAAATTTGTATATCATTTACAACTTATGCCTACATCAAAATGTTACTCACTAAAGGTTAATTACAACTACACTGGTAACCTTAATTCTGGAAGTTCTTTTTTTAACCTTACTTTGGGATTACCTAAATTAAGTTTACTTTCCTACCTTACTTTTCTTTTACAGGATGATTTTTTTTAATTTTATAACATAATTCAGCTAGGTATTGTGGCTATAACTACTGCATTATAGAAAAAAGTGAGTTTTGTGACATCTGTAACAAATCAGTATAAGAAAAAGAAATAAAAACAAAATTCATGCTATTTCAATATACCTAAACATCTATTTATAGTGTGAGTATCTAATGTTTGTCTTTGCTATTCTTTTGGGGTTTTTAGAATAACATTTGTGCAATGGCCAAGAACACCTCCTACAGTTTTAGCAGTCCATAACTGAAGGAGTGTGACTACTATGACGGATATCACGAGGGCTGGTCATCTAGGACCCAGAGCCAGACTAATCTAACCAGAGTTTTCACTGTTATTAAACTTGTATGAGCCTATAGTCATAACGTGTTTGATGTTTCTTTCCAGACAAATGCATCATATTAAAATAAGAATGTCTCTGTTGTTCTTAAAACATTGATGTACATGCAGTCCTATTTCCTCCCTTGTACCCAACACCCCAATATTAGAAACTTGACCCTGGCCTTCACGCTTTTCTCATTGTAAAGTTGAGGGAGAAAAGGTTTTACAACAACGAGGCAACCACGATTTCAAGTGAACTTTTTCAATATTACACTTACATGTAGTTTAAAAATGTCACTGGGGTCAGAGGACATAATCAGGGTTTCTTCTCACCTAAATAAAACTATACTTTCTGAATTACTAAATAAAACATCTGCTCGAGTATGTTGCTACTAGATTATTTGTTTGAAAATAATGCAGCTGGCTCTGTGTACATAACAGGTGTTCAGAAAGTAGTCATTATCATATAATTTTTATAAAACCAAGCATGGATTGAACAAATAGAGTTTTTGCCGGATTTCTTCATCCATGACTCAGAAGTTTAAGAATCTAGTGGAATATAAAGTACACGTGCCTAAAAGTATTTATATTATGAATGTTATTGGTATCGCATTTGAACTGTTATTTGCAAATTAAAATATTTTAAATTCTCTACTACAATTACTGCAGGTTGACCCCAGCCAGCATCTTCCAAATGGGAGACATCAATCAGAAGTGTCGTTAGCTTTATGCTTACCTGACAGAGATGATAGGATAAGAATGAGATGTAGTTGTACTCTTGCACTGGTGGCAATGTCACGGAGCAGTACAGCTGAACGTGCTAAAAAACCTCCTGTTTTAATGGCTAACTGATACTGGCAGTTGACTGAAAGCAACTGAGATGAGCATTTGGGACACTTTAAAATTAGTATCTCACACTTACCTAGCTTCTTTTCTTATAGAGACTATAGTTTCAAAGAGGAGGTTTTTCCCAATGCATTAATAACAACTGCAAATTCCAGCTGGCCCTTACAAACCAGAAAAAAAGCCTACAAAAAGAAAAAAAGCAGTAGTCACATGTTCACAGACAGCAGCCCAGGTCTAGCCATTCAGCTATGTAACAGAAATACAGCCACACCTGGAAACAAACTTCTTCAGTCCTGGAGACGTTTTAGAGCCATTGTCATGGTGAAAGAAAGTGTCACACACCATCTGCATTCCCTTTACTCCACCTCAGGGCATGCCTGATTTAACCTTAGATTAGCCACCTTAAAGGGCCGCGTGGCCAAAAAGAATGACAGAAACAGTTGTACATAAATTTATTTTCCTGAAGTACAAAAAAACAAGGATAAATAAAATATAGTTGAAAACAGCAAATAAAAACGTGTTCTGGGCAAACAAGTAACGGTGCCGATGTTGCAAGAACAACGACAATTTTGGGCATGGACGTAAAAAAGATGTAAACGCGCTGGCAGACCAGTCGAAAAACAGTTTCAGCCGAGCTTTTGCGCTGCTCGACAGGAGCATGTTCGCGTCCAGATGGTGTTTCCGAAAGTCTCCCGGTAAAATTCAAATAAATTACATAAATAGGAGC